>NC_141549.1:59742500-59832500 GCF_021556685.1 Rattus norvegicus
TCTTGTCTGAAAACTTAAATTCAGTATGCGTACCTTTCTGCCTAACCATTCCCGAGTCTACCCACAAGCTCTCAGATTCTTAGTTTTAACCAATCATTGTTAATTTCATTCACTAGGCAAGTGTTTTAGCATACACGCATTAATAAGTGCATCAGCCTACAAAGACGAAAAAGTTGCAGTGCCCATCCTTAGGAATCCCACAGTTCAGGGTGTTTCGGTTTATTGCTCTGGAATTCAGTAAGCCATGGAATATCTATAGAAAACGTACGCCTAGCATAGTTCATGGTACTGCAGGATCAAACACAAGATACGTAGTTCCTTGAGATTAGATTCTAAGTAGTACTGTAAGAGTAGCCTGCATTAAGGCAGCAATGGTAAGTATAAAACAAGTGTTAATTATCAGAGGTATCATAGTGACTTAAAGGGCAGAGTGGCGGCTGCACTGGGTGGTTGAGTAACGAGGTGTTAATGGGTGGACATGACTATTAGGATGTGCTGAGCTTGTCACCACACCAGGGCGGGCAGGGGTGCAGCGGCTCCTTTCAGATCTCAAAGAGGCCTCCTATTTATACTCATTTCATAGAAGGGGAATGGTGGGTCTCTTAGGACTCTTCTGTCTGAGGAGGAAGAGAATGTGGTAGGCTGTGCAGTCTGTCTTTCAGGGCTTCGGCACCCAGGAGTACAGACAGATGCTGGGAAGCCTGGCTTTTCCTCGGATGGATGGTTCTACTCCTCCATCTCCAGACCTGGGCTTGTCTGGAGGAGGAGCTAAGGCTTGCCTCTCTCTGTGCCCAGGCTGCTGCTCCCTGGGCCACAAATTCCGTTTGGCACAACTTGGCCTTGGAAAAATATTTTCCCATAGTTTCCAAAGAGCTTTGTAAGTAAAGGGTTTATTTAGTCTTTTATCAGCTAACTAATACTTTTGTCAGAAATACATCAAATTCATAAGAATTTTAGAAATTTAGAAATATTTTTCTTTTTATAGCAATGCATCATTATTATAAAATAGCCTTTAGCTTTCTGTATTGATCTACTGCAAAGTCTTTTCCTTCCAAAACTACTGATTCTTCTTCTTTTTTAAATCACTGTATGCTCTTTACCCATTTGTCATTAATAGACTGCTCCAAACACTTAGCATTTGAATTATGTCACACCCAGCATCTGCTTTCAGTTTAATTTCTTCTTAACGTTTTAGATCCCTTTTTCTTATTTATACTTGCAGAAAATAGTATTTTTGGTTGAGGTTATTTTAAGGTGGCCTTGAAACAAATCCTAGGCTTCCTCTTTTGTTCGGCGGCACGTGTTCCCTTGAGCTCACACATCCAGGGTCTACCAAAATCAATCTCACAGCCCCATGTAAAACTCGCAAGTGCCTGACGATTTATCATGACTTCTGCATGATGTCTGTTTTGCCAGGGAACCACAGGGCTTCTTCTGCCCTCCCAGGAGCTCCCAACACTCTTGTTTCTACTGAAGCGATTGCTCTGTGTCACCATTTTGGTTCATCGTCTACCTCAGTGGAATGTAAAGATGTAGTTAAGTTCCAGTCAGATCTGCTCTCTCAGCAAGCAAGGGGTGGATAGAACAGCATCCTGCTGTGTGTAAACTTTCTAGTCCACTCAGAATTGTCCAGCTAGTTTCCTTGTCCTCCCCTAAGTCAGGTAGAAGAGTTTTAACACAGGGAGTGGGACTGGTTTTTGTTTGTTGTTATCTTGGTTTTGTTTTGTTTTTCTCTCATTTTAAATGAAAAGAATTCTCCAATCCTTTGTTTTCACAGGTGGGATGTAACCGTACAGGAATTACTTGAGAATGCGTATGTAGCTAACAAGTCCTTAGGAACACGTATGTACAGTTCCCCTAGTTTCCATGTGGAAATTCTCCAACAAACTGAGAAATGTGTTGCCTGTTTGCTTTGAAGTCTGGCACACTAAAAAAAAAAAATCTTCCTACCATGCACGGAATTCCAAGACTTTCACAGCTTTCTGTGAACGTGGTCAGGCATAAGATGGATTTTTCTCATCTGTCTAACCACGCCTGCTGGATTGTCAGTCTACTTCAACCAGGCCCTGGATTTTCCCAATCTGAACTCTCCTATTTCAGTTAATTTGGATGACTCTAGCCCTGTCTAGAGAATAGGTTGTGCTTAAGGAGACCAAGTTGAAAATGTGGGCTAAACAGCCATTGCTAGAGAAGGGAAGAGGACGAAGGTTTGGCTTGGACCATAGATTTCCGCCTTTCACTAAGTCTTTAAAGGGCAGTGGAGATGTCTGTCCTTGGAATGGAAGGAAGAGTCTGTTCAGCAGATCAGGTAGGGCTATGCTGTGGAAGGCCACAGCAGCAGCAGAGGGGAGCTGTTCCCCCTGCGATTCACCTGTGAATAGAGACAAAGCGTGTAGAAGGATGACTTTGAGTAGAACTCTGGGAAGACTGTTAGATATGATCACTGTCATTCTCCTTGGCCCTGGGGATATTTGCTCAGTCTGCATGCAGGGTGTGTGACCTAGGCGACCAGTCCTTGCTCTCAGATGTGTAATGTCCTGGATACATATTGTGACCCAGGGAACTGCAGTGCTGATGGAGCTCCATCTGTACTGATAACCATACTTTTCTGTCCTTAGGTGCAGTTGATGGTAAGGCTGGGCCTGCCTGGAGCAGAGAACCCAGAGCCTGCAGGAAGGATGTGGTCAGGAGCTGCTGTGTGAGGAACTCAGTGTTACGGCTGACCTTTGTAGACATATTGTCTAACAATTCTCTTCAGCCTGCACCATGTGTGGATGGGTGTTTCTTTCTCCTAGAAGGTTCATAGCAGAGATGGATGTTGTCAGATAATCTGTGCCTAGTTAATTTGTTGGGAACCTTTGATAAATTGTCTGGGCTACTGGCATACAATTGAGCATTCAACAGATTAGCATATCTAAGTAGTAAGTTTACAAGTTGAAGAACTTAAACTGATAGGGTCAGCTGTCTGACTTCCAGTGGGTAATTGGCAGCACCCAGTTACTGGCTTATTAACTGCACGATTGATATAACTAGTTGCACAGTAGTACATGGTATCAAGAGTTCACTTTTAAAGGCCCCTTCCATGCCTCATGCTGAAGGCCTTTAAGGGTTTCCTGACAGGCAGACTGTTTCTTTTGGTTCCATGTCGTATATTTCCTTGGACTGTGCCCTATGATATTTGCCCTTCCCTTAGTTCTTCTGTCTCTGACCTTTGAATAAAATGGTCCTGGGAAAAAGACTTTCATTGGTTTTATAGTTTTGAACACTTTAAATCTGCCTTTTGGGGAAAGGATGGGTGTTCGTGATTTTTCTACCGGAAGGGTGGACTGGAAAACCCTTCAAGCTTCGTGACCACTGCCCTTTATTTGGTTAGGCAGGCTTATAGAAGGAGGGAAAAAGGGCTTCCTGTTTAAATTAGAAAACTTTACCCCTCCCCAACAATTATAGTGATCTGAAATGGTCTGAAGAAGTTGGTTTTGCTTCAGTTTTTCTTCTTGTGTGTCAGGGTGCTTTGCCAACTATAATTGAGTACATCTCTGGTTACCGTTACTTTAACAAGGGAACTGTGTTGTAGATGTGAGTATTGAGTGGGAGGAAGAAATAAAGTTTTAGTCTGGGTTATAGGTTAAGTTAGTAATAATTATTTTTGTTGAGAACAACTAAGATGTATACCATACACACTTGTTATTGCTCTCCTCCCCTCTCTCCCCTGCTCTCCTCTCTCGTTCTCTTTTTTTTCTCTCCTCTAAGTAGGGCTATAGTTCAGGGGCTTTGGAACATCTGGAACAACTTAACAACTATCACAGAGACAGTGACACCTTCCAAAATCAAAACCACTTTAGGATTTCCATTTATATTTGTGCAATTAAAACACGACTAGTGGATGGTTGTTGGTAATTGCCAACCTGACGACTCCAGAGTCTCCTGGGGATACGGGTCAGAGCATGCCTGTGAGGGGCCCTCTTAGTTGGTTGATGGAGGTGAGACCCATCTTTTTAATTACAAGAATGTTTACATGTATGCGGGTGTTTCCATGTATACACGGTCTTTGTACCATATATGCTTGGTGTTCACAGAGGCCCAAAGAAGGTGTTGATTCCTCAGAACCATAGAGACACTGGTGGTTGTGATCTGCCACATGAGTGCCGGGAGTTGAATCCCAGCCCTCGGGAAGACCGTCTAGTGCTTTATAAATCCTGAACCATTTCTTCATTCCTGGAAAGACCCATCTTAATTGTGAGCAGAACCATTTTCTGGACAGGGAGTTTTGGGTTGTGTACAGTGGGCAAAGTGAGCCGAGTGTCCTCTCCATTTCTTGACTGTGCCCGTCGTGTGACTAGCTCACAGGAGCTCCTGAGGTTGTGAATCCCTTGCTGTGTCAGACTGTAACCTGGGACTGTAGGCCGGAGGAAACACTTCTTTAGGTTGTATTTGTCAGAGTATTTCTTATTATAGCAACAAGAAAAGAAACTAAGACAAAAACATTAAAAAGACTTGACTCATAAAACATCTCTCCCAAGTTGCAGGAGGTCCTCACAGCACCTTTGCGTACCCTCAAGGTATTGCCAAGGATTGTGGAAGACTCAGGAAACTGGGCTGTTCACATTGGACATTGGGGGTTCCCCCATCAAACAAGGAGAGCAGATGGAGCTCAGCTTGCTTGTCACTTCTCCAGCTTCATCAGGTCTTTTCCCTACTACATTAGAGTCTGATTGGAGTTTTCAGGAAATTAAAGGTTGGAGTTTTGATTCATGATCATTTCCTGGTTTTACAATACTGGGATTTTGCAGTTCTGGTTTTATAAGATCTGAGATTGAACTCAGATCCTCTCCACTGACTGAGCTCTCTCGATAGCCCAGAAGAGCTTTTTTCATTCAATCTTTAAAAAATGGTGTCATATGATGTTCATTTCATTAAGTCAACAAAGGGAGGGCTTTTTTTTTTCTTTCTTTTTTTCGGAGCTGGGGACCGAACCCAGGGCCTTGCACTTCCTAGGCAAGCGCTCTACCACTGAGCTAAATCCCCAACCCCGGAGGGCTTTATCTTTAATGTTATGATAAGACCGCCAATTCAAACCAAAGTATAATTATGGCAGGTAGAAATAACTCGGGAAATCTTTCAAATACTCTAGCATGTAACCAGTCATTTTCTAACTTACCAGAAGAGGAAACGGAGCGAGGGTTGTAAGCCTGGAGAGCTCAGCCTGAAGACGCGCCTGCAGCTAGGAAGGTGTGCCTACGTGTGTGGTGTTCATGGCTTCACTCTGTGCATAGAGCTGTGTTCAACAGTGCAGCCTCTGGACTGGTTCAGATACTGTTGTAGCAAAGGCCATACCTTCCTGTCCTTAGAAAGCTGAGAGTTGGTCCACCACCTTCCCACGTGGCTGAGTCACTACCGTATACATTTCCATGGTGGCCGTTTTGTGTTCTGGGTGCTTTCTCTAAAGACAGAGCCATGGCATCCTTGAATGGAGGAGGAGTTGAAGACATTTAGGGTCTTCCTTCAGGTCAGAAGCAGAGAGTTCAGCTGCCTCAGCCTAGCGGTTCCATTTCAGAACCAGATCCAGTGCCTGGGGCTCTTGACTTGTGAATACTTTTCTTTTCATGTTGGTAGAGTCAGAAAATGTCACGATACCAAATTTAGCATGGCAAACTATTTATCTAGCTGCTTTTCTTAGATTAGAACATAAACTTGTCTTAGGTTTTGGCTGCTGCAGACATTTTGATTTCTCTCTGTTCAACAGTCGCTGGATCCCTTCCCCTGAATGATTGACAGTGACCTTCAGCCTAATTTATATAGCAGTGAAGACTTGGTATTTGGCTGAGAACACTTTGTGGCCGCTGCCATCGGCCCTTCCCCCATCCTTTTCACTGAATGGTAACTCTGCCTGTGAATTCCTTGTCCGGCATGGCAGTTGTACTTAACCCAGGTAGTCTCAGATGATTCTGGAACCCAGAAGGTTCACCAGCCCTGTACCTGACCTACAGGGTGGAAAGCAGTATGCTCATATGGTGAGATTAGCAGAAGGCATGGTGAGAATTGCTGGAGAGAGGTCCTGTTTCTTGGTGATTTATAGGATCCACCTCCTGACTCCCAGGCAGAAATGGAAAGAGGAAGGATGCCGTTGTGCAGCCAGGGTGTCTGCTTTCAGACCTGGCAGTGCAAGATAGAACCCTGTGTTTTGATTGAAGCTTTTCAGCCTTGTCCTGGAAAAGTTCAAAAAACCCTTTATTCCTCTCAGCCTGGACCCAGCAGATGGGATGGCAGTAAAAAGGGGTGTTAAACCATTGCAGGCCTTTGAGTTGATTCTGTAAGGTCCCTGCAGCCATGCCATGGCTGTCCTGCCCAGTTTGTTTTTCCTGGTACCCAGCACAACGCTGTGCTTCTTGTTGACTGCAATCATGTTTACTCTTTGCTCTTCTATTAGTTCTGGGAACCTTGAAAGTCACTCTGTACCGGTGTTTGGGCTCTTGTTCCCCATTTCCACGCTTCTGTCTTTGGATTTGTCTCGAAGAATAATGTCTTGGTGGTTCTTGTAAATATAATTTTTGCACTGCAGTTTTACCTAATCAAATCACCTTGTTTTCAAAACTCATATTTTATGTATAAGACTGCTTGAAGTAATTGTGAATTCATTATCTTAAACATACTATTATTTCTTTAATAACTGTTCCAGAACAACCTCAGAAGCATTGGCAGGTGCCCACAGCCATGATGAATGGCAAGCTTAGGTTTTAGAGTTAGCCACACTGACCTGATATTGACCAAGTATCTGAAGAGGATTTAGAAATGGGAATTGTGAAGAACCTGACTCGTGAGTGTTCTGTGGAGACTAAGGTCACCATAGTGATGCAAAGTGATGGTGTAATACATGGCACAATGTAGGACACACCTACAAAACTTCCTTTTTCTTCATTACTAGTGGTTTTTTGTAATTTTCTTTTAATATGGACCATGGCAGCTTGGATTGGGGCTGATATGTGCAATGTTTCTAGAGATATTTAATACCTTTGTTCTCTTTCTTTCTCAAGTTCAAAGCTGTCCCGAGAATGCCTGCCAGCTTACGTTTCCTTTCTTCCCTTGGTCCATCTTGTTTCTGATTGTTTTAGCATCCATTGTTCATCTTTACTCCCTGATGCAGCTATGCATGGGCCTGCCTCTTCCTTAATTGCACCCTAAGTCTCCAGAATCCCAAGGTTTGTATGTCTGGGCAGTTTTAGCTATGGCTGGATTGATGCAGCAGTAAAGCAGACAGATTGGATTCCTACTTTCTTTACTGGGAATTGTTCCCCCTCACACCCTGGTACCTAATAAAAACCACCTTATAATGAGGCATAGACGTTTTCCATGGTATACTAAAAGATGAGCGCTGCTCACGCTTGGGTTATGCTTCTAGGTATGATTTCTTCCTTCTACGTTCCGGGACTTTAATGTTAAGTAAATGAGTACTTGCCCCACAGTTGGGGAACAAGCAAGGGAATGGTGGTGCCGCCTTTGATCCTAGTACTCAGAGGGCAGAGGCAAGTGGATCCTTGTGAGTTTGAGACCAGCCTGGTTTACAAAGAGAATCCCAGGACAGCCAGGTCTATACAGAGAAACCCTGTGCCAACAAAACAAAACAAACAAAACAAAACAATCAACCAAACAAAAAAAATCTAAGAAACCTTATAGGGTTGGAGAAGAGTTTTTCATGAATTGCATAGGTAAGTCCTTGCTCAGTGATCCCTGTGATCCTTAAAAAAGGGACCTTTTCTAGTCCTTTAAAGTGTAGGACCCTAATAGCCTCACATCATAGGGAATCATTTAACGTCTGTTTCATAAGCAAGGCACCCTTGTGGGCGATACTAATATGGAGTTAACTGCTCTAGTTGACCATGAACCTGGGAGAGAGGGGCCTACAATAGAGGTGGGCTAAAGTCTCATGCAATAGCCAACTTTATTTGGAGCATCAGACAGTTTAGACTCTTGAGGGAGAATCACCAGTATTCAGTCACAAGGACAGGCTGTAAGTAGCTAAAACATGTTTCTCCACAGAGGCGTGTGAATAACAACACCTGAAATAAACTCACTCCTATCTGCAACATCCGGTCGGAGCGCCAAAGCACAGTTCTGTGTTCTGAAGAAAACTAAGGTCATCATACCCTTGTTTTCTTGGAACTTTTTCATAAGCACTCAGGATTCCCTTCCATAACTACATTCTTGGACTGTGGTCCAACAGTTGAATTTTTCTTTAAAATGTCTTGGCTATATGTCTCTTGGGTGGAGTCTGAATGATCAGAATGGCCTCCAGTTCTATCCCATCATGCTCCCACTTCCACATGGACAGAATTTTTGCCATCTCAGCACTTATGAGTTAACGTGTCTGGTGGCTTTGTATAGCTTCCAGTCTTGGTGTTCCCAGGCCCCTTCCTGCTAAAGCACTAGTGTCTACCACTGACTCCAGTTCTGCCTTATTCTGTGTCTCAACTGCAGCTGATCTAAATGCTTCCTCTGCTCCCTGACAATAAAATGTTACTTACAGCATCCTACCTGACCGTTCCTATGTGTGCTTTTCATGCTCCTCTCCCTGAGAACTTTAAACAGTGGATTTCCTCAGATGCCTTCTTTCCCCAGTTGACATAACTCTTCAAGGTTACCTCTTTTGGTTCCATGACTTAAGCACTTCATAGACTGTCAGAGTCTACAGTTCTACTGCATTTGAGCAGATCTCAGATACTACTAATAAGAAGCATCGGAAAGGAAGAAAAGAGCAAAGTAACTAACTAACTAACTACCTAACAACTATATTATTAGTGGCTGTGCTGCCATTTAACAATAGGTAGGTAGGTCTCATTTAACAATATCACATTTGTGGTAAACGCACAATGCAAAATCAACGGGTATAATTTTCTTAGCACACATTAAATGCCGTTTCCAGAGTATGTGTCCCGTGTGTCATGTAAGCAGTCTTCCCAGGAACGGGCAAATAAGGTGTGATAACTTTGTCTAAGCAATGAGCAGGTTCCCAATTCTCCTCTCCAGATAGGAGAAGTCTTATTGCTGTGTAGATTAAATAGAGTTAGCTGGCCCATGAGGCATAGCTATTCAACTAGTAGGTCTTCCGATGGTGCCAGAGTTTGGGGATTTATTTAATTTAAGGTTGTTCCAGCTACCTAAGTACGCACTGTGACGTGGGCCCTGGACATTGCTGTCTTCCCCACTTTGCCCAGTGTTGAAATTGTCCTGTCGATTACCCGTTTCTGGTATTGTTTAACATACTAGTGGGTCGTTTTGGTGGTTTTTTTCCCATCTCATTTATTTATCCTCCATTTCTTCTACAGCTTCAAAATTGCTTTTGAGAGCTCTGGGACCTGTAAGAGTCTTTGCCAAACTTTGAAATACAGTTTTCCTGCAGCAGATCCAAAGTTAACAAAAAGACATGGGAATAATTCCATTAAATCGTCTCATCTGCCAACATATGTGTTCCTGCTCCCCCTGTTCTCCTGGGCTTTCTAAAAAGACTTCTAAGTGGTATAGCCGCTTTCATTTCTGTGTGGAGAATATTCCATACTGAATATTTTTACCTTAAAATATTACCTTAGTTCAATGTATTGTAATGAAGTTCGGTTTCACTAGTCTTAAGGGTATAAAAAATTACTTATATTTCATTTTTACATATTCTTAATTAGTATACCAACCCTAGATAATTTAGCTACACAACTTTAAACAGCTAAATAATTTCCCCCAAAGAAATGCTATAAAGTTAACATATCTTCATTTATTTCTTTCCATAGCTGTTTCCTTAAGGATGACAGCATCCTTAAAGTTAGTAAAAAAATAGCATGTTTAGTAAATTAAATAAGATAATACAACCATATGCTAAGTGAAAAAATATGCTCATTAAGTAGTTGTGGGTCAAAGAAGAGGTGAAACCTGCAATATTAGACTTGATTCAGGGGATAAAGGGAGCTGTTTCATGGGGCTAAAGAGACGGCTCAGCATTTAAGAGTGCGTACTGCACTTCCCAAGGTCTTACGGCTCATAGTCTGCCACCTCAGCTCAGGATATCCAGTGCCCTCTTCTTGCCTGCTAAGGCACCTGCACTTAGATGTACAACCCCACCCCCACCCCAGTGCACATCACTGAAAACAAAATAAACCTTAAAATAAAAAGGAACTGTTTCACTGCAGAAATCATTGTGTTTCTGTTTCCACACAGCCAGTACAGGTCGTGTCCTTTGGTGTGTGGTGACACAGTCCTACTGCAATATCCCTGAAACAGTTCTGCATCAAAATACACAAATATGATAAAGAGCATTTCCACACACCCAACGTTTGGAGGAGTGTCTGGTCTTTAGAGTCATTAGAAGGATTTACCAGTGAATGGATACCATTCTCAATCTTTATGGTCTCTTTATGTACCCTTTTCTGTTATGCTTGTCTCCCATATATAGCTTCATATCTCTTATTATAGTCGTTTATGGGAAAGCAAACATCCACACGCCACGTCTACAACTTTACAGACACATGGAAAAGCATGGTCTTTCTTTCTGGTAGGACATAGCTCATATTCACAGCCGGTCATCCTGTAAATGCAAAGCTTTAATGCATGTGTGTGCTGGCTTAAATGCTAAGTGTCCTATAGCTACAATGAAATAAAAACACGGACCTGTTCAAAAGTCAAGGAAAGAATGCAGCTGGTAAATGTTTTGTGGCACATTTAAAATCATGTTTTCATGACTGGTGTTTTATTATTAGATACATATTATCATAGTGTGCTGCTGAGGTAAGGGGCATGTTTTAGTTTAATGACATTCTCTCGTGTAAGTTTTAGAGTAAATAAATATAAGGTTCCTGGATATTTTGTGATTGGCTCTTTTGATCTTCATCCATCCTTTCTAGGTTGAAAATGTGCGCTTGGTAGACCGAGTGTCTTGTAAAAAAGCAGCGCTGGGAACTTTGTATCTGACGGCCACTCACGTCATATTCGTGGAAAATGCACCCGACACAAGGAAAGAAACCTGGGTATGGCGTCTGCATCTTTAGTCTTATGTGTTTTTCATTGATTTCAGGATGGGGAATGTGGACTTTTGGGGGGCATTTTGGAAGCGATTTCTGAGCTGTATTAGAAAAGGAATTTCCTTCTGAAATCACACCCATCCTTGATGTACTTGGAGATTTCAGACACTGATATCCAGACATTGTCAAAGGTAGACCTAGCAGTGGCTGAACTGCTAGAGCCCTATGCATAGCCAGGAGGAGGCTCTCAGTCCTGTCAGGTGTAGCCTGCTGCAATACCTGATCGACTATAACTGTTGTCTGCAGGATATTTTACACGTTTGTTAGTGTTTGAAAGCTTTGTACACTGCATATTGATCAGAGGCATTCCTCTGCTCCCCTAGTGCCTGATCCTGCCTCCCTTCCAACCTCAGTTCCCCCTTCTTATCTCTGTGAATAATGCCCTGAGTCCGGTTAGAACTGGCTATGTGTGCATGGTTATATTGTCTCTACAGCTCTGGGTTGCTAAGAGTTCCTCCAATGAGGGTGGAGCTTCAGGGACCCCTCTCCTTCGCAGGGACTTCTAAATTATCGGTTCTTTTATTTTATGATGTTGGCATTACTTTTCTGATAATGTCAAAAAGAAAAGGAAAGCTACAGACTAGTCCCATTGCCAGGTGTTTTTGTGCTTAATCAGCAAACCATAGACATTTCTGACTTTTTATAGCAGCACAAACATGGCCTCATAACCCACAGCCAAGATCTTGACATGTAGATTCCATTCCCACACACATGGACAGGGATACAGTAGCAGAGGTAGCCAGTCCCTCACATACTCACATAGAGGGATGCCTGTGATCACAGGGACTTCATGGAGGACTGCCCTTAAGGACCGAACATAGTTCTCCTCAAAAGTCAGGGAGACACAGTCCAGAATGGTTGATTTTCTTACCAGCCTATTTTCTTAATAGAATGGTGGTTTATTCCAGAGGCTGTAGATGAGGTAAGGAGGAGGGGAATAGGGAGTTGTTGATCAGAGTAACAGTTCAGGTAGACCAGAGGACCAGGCTTTGAGATTGAGTGTATTGTATACAAGGGTTTAGAGTGAATCATAATATATCTTTCAAATTATCTTTAGTAAATTTCAAATATGTCACCATAAAAATGGTAGCTCAGGAAGTTTATGGATGTATATGGTATATTACTAGTTAGCTTGATTTAATGATTCTACATCATGTCTGTCTATCGCTGTACTGCCAATGAGAAAGGGAAGTGTTTCCTTTTGCCGACTGCCTGAGCACTAACAGATTAGAGAACAAGTGACCACTGAACTTGAACATCCCACGTGGAACTAAGGAACACGGTGGCACTTCCCAGTGGAGCCATCATTGATTGCAAAAGTCTGTTTTACTAACTTCCCATGACCTGATTTAATTTTAGCTGTGAAAGGCACCTGACATTTAACTGCCCAAATGTTCCTTACCTGGAGCTGTGTAAATTTAAATGCAGAATACTCCCTTCCAAAGTAATAATCATGGCTATCAAAGCTTGGTGCTAAGGTACAGATCTTTATAGCGGACTCTAACGTAGAGCCTTCCAGGTCTTGCAACCAGAGTTACAGGTATCGAGCGAGGCATATTTTGAGGAGTGTTTCTTGTCTGTGTGGCTCAGAGACCTGTCTGCCCTTTGTCGGTTTTGTTTCTTACCGTGTCCTACTCATATTAATGTTTGGTCCTAGATACTTCACAGTCAGATCTCCACCATTGAAAAGCAGGCGACGACAGCTACGGGCTGCCCTCTACTCATTCGCTGCAAGAACTTTCAGATTGTACAACTTGTCATACCGCAGGAGAGAGACTGCCACGACGTGTATGTCTCTCTGATACGCCTTGCGCGGCCAGGTAGGCAAAGGGACCTGGCATCTGATGTGTGACTTCTGAAGACAGGCACAAGCACGCATGGGGAAGGATTCGTATTAGGCTTAGGGATAGCAGTGTTTTAGAACTTGCTTGCCATTCTTGCCCTAATAACCACCTGAATCACTAACCTTGGTTTTCGAGGACTCCCTTGAGTTATTCACCACATAGGCCCCCTTTAGATAACTGTTGTATTCTCATTTCCTAGATAGCGGTTATAATGTATTTTTCTTTCTGTCTGAAATCATCTTTAAAAAATTATACAACTTTGTTAATGGAATCACTTGGCATGACGCCTAGGGCAGAACTTACAGATTGTTCAGTGTGGAAAACATTTATATCCGAAACTTCTAGTGTGTCCTTCCCCACACACAGTGCCCTACTTGGGTTGTTTGTCTGTTTCTCTAAGACAGGGTCTTACTATGCAGCCTTGAGGGGCCCAATGTCACAGGTTCCTCAGGTCTGGAATTACAGGGGTGAGAGCCGCTGCGGGGCTGTTTTGTTCAGCTAGGGTTCCAAGGGGATATCATGTTTGATTTGATCTTTAGTAACAACTGCCTCAGTGTTTGTTAGCATCCCTGACTGTTGGTGAAGTTCTGTTGGCTCTCCCAAACAGAGCCTCCCACACCCATGGTGGGAAGAGTGTTTGGAGATGGAAAATGGGCAGTCTGTGTAACTGTCTTGTTCTAGCCCATATAGCATTTGGGTCTTTGGATGGAGAGCTCACTGTATACCTCTAGAGAAGTGTTCCTTGTGTTCCTTGACTCTCTGCCAGGCTTGTGTGAGCTGCTTAAAGGAAGCATGCTTCCAGGCTTCTTGGGAATTATAGTAAAAAGATACCATCTAGGTTGTACTTCAGAGTCCCATGAAAGGCTTCAATGGGAAGATAGGATATGTGTTTATAGTTTCCTTACGAAATGATGACTTTTGCAAGGCACTGGGCTGGGTTCTGCCTTCCCTATGACAGGACTGTAGCATTTGTAGGGAACTTAGAGCCAGCGCTCCTTCATGGAAGCCATGCCTGGGAACTGTCACAGTCTAGTGGCTTTCACTTTGCTTCGTTCTCCTTTCCCCACCTCCTGCCGCGTTCAGAATAAGTGCAGAGTAAGCCAGAGGGGCGGTGAACTCTTCTGGAGGGTGCTCTATAATTGGAACAGCAGCTCTGGGAAGATGGAGGCTAGGCTGCATGCAGCACAGCTTGCAAGAGGAGTTCTGTGCCAGCAATTTCTGTGTCAGTGATTAATGGATGTGCAGGGTAATAAATGTGCTCTGACTGGATTAGTGGGATTTAGGAGTAGCTGGAGAACTGGGAAGGACTTAGTAGCCAAAAGAGTGGCTCTAAGGGTGGGGAGTCTACGCGTGCTTTTTCTTAAAAGGTGACGTTTCGCTCATTAGATTTTAGATGACGTCAAAAGACTTGGTTGGCTGCCTTTTCCATAAAAAAGAAAACATAGCAGTTAATTTAATTAAAACTGTCACCTGAGTGGATTTAAAATGTCTCTAGCATTCTGAAACACTCGGATTAAAAATGTCAGGTTACATAACACACAGCATTTTAGTAAGTGTGGGAAGATGCTATAAAGTCTAGGCGGTTCTAAAGCTCCCAAATGGAGCGCTGACGCCGTGACGTGGTGTAACCGGTAGGACTGAGATCAGGAAGATGAGTGGAGGTGGAGGGTTCAGATACAAAGCAGCCATCATTCCTTCTGTAGGCAGGTCAGAGTAAGGAGGAGAGGGAGAGGGAAGGGGCCGCTAAGAATTATTAGCTGGTGAAGGAACAGTGCAGGGTCCTTTCCTGTCAGCTCAGAGTCTCTTCTGGTCACGTATGTCATCTCTTGCGGATATGGCTAATTGCAGGGTACTACAGAGGCTTTTTTTTTTTTAAAGGAAAGAAAAAATGTTTGGGAGTTCAAGACCTATGAAGGAGATATTTTCTAAGCTATATAGGTCCTCAGGATTTCTAGGACAACTAAAAAATTGGAAGAAATTTCACTGGTTTGCATCTCATGTTAACAAAGATGGATAAACATTTGGTCATGGATTAGAAAGGATCACAGTATGAGATAATTCAGTCAAAAGAGGTTGGGCCCAGGGTTGAGAAATCCTGTTAACCTGGTGGGTTTGACATGCTCGTGAGGATCTGAAATTCTCTGAGTAAAGGACGCCTGATTCTCAGAGGGCTCAGCTTTCCCATGTGCTGGATGCCTGTATTCCCCCTTCTGATTGGCCTCTGCTGTTTATTTTTCTATCAATTATCTTGCCTGCTTTAATGTTTGCGTGTCCTTACATACTTAAATAATTTCTTATGTTTATTTTCCCCTCTTTTTCTTTTAAATTACTTTTAAATTACAGCCTTTTAAAGTGATCTTAATTCCCATTTATTCTTCTGGCTATTTCCCCACTTTTGGTGGTGGGAATCAAACCTAGGGCTTACCCACGCACAGGGTAACTCCTTACTGCACCGCTGAGCCACACTCACAGCTCTGTATTTACTGTGGCTTTCAGAAGTCCCATGATTGAGTTTGTCTCGTCTGCTTAGTCTGCTGCTTTTTTTTATGCTGTCCAAATCATTGATGCTTGGGCAAATTTCCAGTGGCAGTTTATTTTTGTGCACGTAGGTGTACATATTCATGTGTGTGTGGTTGCACGTGCTTGTGCTCTCGTGTGTGGAGGTTGGAGGACAACTTCAAGTATCGTTCATCAAGAGCTGTCAAGTCATTGATTTATTTTAGTTTTTTAAATTTTTAGTTCATTTGTATTTTATTGTTTTATGTGTATGAGTACTTGATGGTGTTTATGTCTACACCACACGTTTGCAGCTTCTGAAGGAGCCAGGAGAGAACACCAGATCACCTGGCATTGGAATTAAGGATTGCATGTGGGGTTAGGGTTAGGGTTAGGGTTAGGGTTAGGGTTAGGGTTAGGGTTAGGGTTAGGGTTAGGGAATCTCTCTAGACCTTGTGTATTGTGAGTGGGTCTCTAACTGGCATGGATCATAGCAAGTAGGCTGACAGCTTCCGGGATCTATCTGCCTGTCTCTGTTTCCTCAGTGATGAGATTCAGGTTGAGCCACCGTGCCTGGATGTTTTTAAGTCAGTTCCAGAGATCAAACCCAGGCCCCCGTTTACTGACTCTTCCTTTTCCCACCCTGGTGATTTCTTTTTTTTTCATTGACAATGCTCGTCTGAGTCTGGGAGTCCTCTTCCAAGACAGTAGCTCCCACAGCCATGATGTCAATTTGAACTTGGACTTGCTTAAAGTAAGATGAGGTGAGACACCCTTATTATTTTATGTTAGGGGTGCACAATCCAGTCACGGGCCGTGTCATCTCCTTACTGTTCTCCGATGGCTGTAACGGGCCGTGTCATCTCCTCGCTGTTCTCCGATGGCGGTAGCGGCGTTTACTTTGAGTCAGCTGACTTCAGTGGACTTTTAAGTCTAAGGCAGTTGGCTGTCAGTGCTTAGCCTCTGGCCTAACAAACTCCACAGTTCCATATCCTGGTGACTGCTGGTAGCCTTCTCATCCCTTTAATTTTTTTCTTTTAATTTTTAAAGTACTTTTAATATTAAGCTACCCTCTATTTTTTGAAGTTACTCTACAGCAAGGTAAATCTCTTTGCTTTTTTCTGAATACCCTCTTCTCATAACTCTGCTAATCTCTGCACAACGAATGCCTTTCCTCCTTCCCAGGGTTTCCCTTGTGACCCATATCTCTGGAGTTGGCTGGGTGACACCCCTTCTGTGAGAAAAGAGCAAAGCGTCAGCGACAGGTTCCGCATTGAGCATCTGCACTTGGTGAACTTGGGTTTGCGCTAGGGAAATTCAATTTCCTGTGGGAGAACACAGTGGGGAGAGAAGGAAGTTGAGCTGGTGTGGAAGGACTCCTGCTTCCCAGGGTCTGAAGATGCAGTGAGCAATGGGGCTAAAACATGGAGAGCGCAAGTCTCCAAGCCCGGTTTTCAGTATGCATTTGACTGACATGCCAGTCAGGCTTCCCAGAGATACTGAAGCTTAGTTCATTTCATGTGATATTTTATGAATTGTCTGTTTTCTTTTCTGGATAGAAAAACACTGAAGTCTGCCTTTGTTAAGGTTTTGTCTCAGTAGGTAGTATGCCAGAAGGTGTTAATATAGTTTGTAACTTTCTGTAATTTAAAAGGCAAGTTTTAAAATTAGAGGTGCCTCTTAGATTATTCCCGTAGTTCAGAAGCTTGATTTTGTTTGCTTTTTCATTGTTACTGTTTTGTTTTGCTTCTGCTTTTTATAGGAGGAGGGCCAGAGTGCCCTGCTAGTCGGAATACCCTAGGATGAAGCCCTTGCCAATGCAACGACAGTTATTTGGTTGGAGGTGGTGGCACAGACTTGTAGATATGGAAACCCTGAGGAACGTTTATGTCTGGAGTGAATCAGCTGAGTGAATTGCCTTGCTGAATAGGCAAATATTTTTCTCCCTGTTCAAAGTTGACAATTTCTATATGATGAAAAGCTTCTATTCAACAAAGGGAGTAGTTCCTGGACTGAAAGACAGCCTGTGTATCAAAAGACTGTATTTGTAAGACAAGGGATTGATACCCAAACCATATAAGGAACTTAACTCTGTGTTTAAAAAAAAAAAAATCTCATAATCCAGGTTAGAATTACAGGCACCTGTAGTGAGAATTCTGGGGTTTAAGTTTCTTTAAAAGCACGCAAATGTTATAAGAATATGTTTGCATTTTAACCCCAGGTGTGGAGGTATGGGGCTGCTTCCCAGCAGGTGACTATGATTTGCCTCGTGCTCTAACAGAGGCGTGTTATTGCTAGCTGTGGATAGTTTCTGTGATTGTGTGTTAGTTTGTCAGTAGTTGTGCTCAAAGAAGAAATTAGATTCAGATCTTTCTTTACCTCTCCTCCCCCTTCCCTCCCATCCCTTCCTCCCACTTCCCCTTTATCTTTCTTTCCTATTGAATGATAGGAGATGAAACGGGGAGGGGAAGATAAAGGGTGGGAAAAAGAAGAACCCATCAAGTAGCAAAGACCAGATACAGGACCTAAGCAGACACTTCTAAATGGAAGATCTGAGTGGGAAGCAAGTGAGAACTCAGCATCACTAGTCACCAGGGAGATAAAAAACGAAACCACGTCGAGAAACCACCTCACATCTATTAGAGTGGCTAATGTGAAAAAGAAGGGGATCTCTTTGAGATCAGAAAGGATATACAGAAAAGAGAATTCTCGTATACCGCGGGACTATAAATGAGTATCGCCAATATCAAAAACGTTGTGAACACTCCTCAAAAAACTAAGCATAGAGCTGCCATCTGATTCACCTGACAGATTTGAAATCATTACATTGAAGAGATTCTCCTTCCATGTTCAGTGTAGTGGCACAGATTCTTAACCTGTGTGTCCATCAGCTGCTGAATGGATGAGGAAAATGTTCACCGTCCATAGGTGCCAGTTACTTTTCTATTGCTCTGACTGAAGTATCAGCAAAGGCAGCTTGTGGAAAGAGTGTTTGTTTGGGTTTGGAATTGCAGAGGGTTGGAGTCCAGGAGACAGCTCGCACTGGAAGCTGAGAGCTCACTTCTTCAACCACACCCAAAAAGCCGGGAGAACAAATTAGCAGTAGGGTAAGACTATAAAGTTCTCAAAGCCCTCCCCAGTAATATGCGACCTCCAGCAAAACTCCACATCCCCTAGATTCTGTCTCCTCAACAGTGCCAACAAGTCAGAGCATTTAAACAGCCGAGCCTCTCCGAGACACTCCACATCGAATCCCCAATGGATTGCATTGAGCTCTGAAGAAGGCAGAACTTCTATCATTTGTGAAAGTGTAGATGCAGCTAGAGAATCCTATGTGAAATAAAATAAGCTAAAGGAAGCCCATACAGCACATCTGTGCTGAGGTTTGGAGGTTAAAACAGATGGACGACTCATACTCCTACGTCTGTAGGAAAAATGATGGTGGCTGTGCAAGGGCGGGAGAAGAGGGAGTAGAAAGGTCTTATCCAGATGGATGAAGCAAAGAAATGCAGGCCAACAGGAACTGGATGTAGATCTCTCCTGAGAGACACAGCCAGAATACAGCAAATACAGAGGCGAATGCCAGCAGCAAACCACTGAACTGAGAACGGGACCCCCATTGAAAGAATCAGAGAAAGGATTGGAAGAGCTTGAAGGGGCTCGAGACCCCATATGAACAACAATGCCAACCAACCAGAGCTTCCAGGGACTAAGTCACTACCCAAAAACTTTACATGGACTGACCCTGGGCTCCAACCTCATAGGTAGCAATGAATATCCTAGTAAGAGCACCAGTGGAAGGGGAAGCCCTTGGTCCTGCCAAGACTGAATCCCTAGTGAACGGGATTGTTGCGGGGAGAGCGGTAATCAGGGGAGGATGGGGAGGGGAACACCCATAGAGAAGGGGAGGGATTAGGGGGATGTTGGCCTGGAAACCAGGAAGGGGAATAAAAATCGAAATGTAAATAAGAAATACTCAAGTTAATAAAGAAAAAACAAAAAAGAAAAGATTAAAAAAAGAAAAAGAAAGGTCTTATCCAAGGAAGAATAAGCCGGCTTTTATTTCGTTTGTTTTTTGACCTGTTACACAGCATGACAAGCCTAGTTATTAACAAGTATCATACATTTCAGAACTGTTATGATTTCAGATGTACTCCCCACAAAACTTTATTATTTCCAAGTTAATTACCATGATTTAATCCTTCCACATTGTATTAAAAAATCTTGACAGGACATGCAAGGTGACGACTCAGTGGTTTAAACTGCTTGATGTGCAAGCTTGGTGACCAGAGTTTGATGCCCTGATCCCACTGTGAAAGGGCAGAATCACATCCTGAAAGTTGTTGTCAGATCACCATGCCTTTGCCAGGGCGTGAGCACACACACAGAAACACACACACACACACACACACACATATACACACACAGAGACAGAGACACAGAGAGACAGAGAGAGACAGAGACACACACACACAATAATTTCAACACCACACTGATCCTCATAAATAGGTAAATACCTAGAATTTGTCATTATAAAAATCAAAAACATATCTATAGACAGAATATCCCTAAACATTTTTAGGCCAGTTGTTAAAAATCTTACTTCCCTGGTGACTGTTAAAATTTATGTCATATTTTATGCTAAGCATCGGAGTGGGAAGACCAATTATGAAATGGGAACTGTTCTCTAAAATTTCTATCTGTGCTAGGGTACGCTTTAATTTCTCAAATTACATAATCGCCAGTGTACAGCGTAGGCTGTCCCCTGAGTAGAGACTAACCCACTGCACATTAGCAAGAGTCAGACTTGGTCAACAATGATGTGGAGGCTTTCCTGCCCTCATGGAATTTTGCTTAAAATTGGGCCTGAGGATTTGTTTATCGTCCTTTTCTATAAAAGTGCTCAAAAGAAAAGAAAACATTTTGCAATTTCAGTGTAGACCTAGTCTGATGTCTTCCAGTTCCAGAATGACCTCTGTCTTGTTCAGCATCAGCCCACATACAGAGAGCTGTCAGTCATGGGGTGTTTTTCTCCTCCTACCTTTAAACTGATTTGTAAACATTTTACAAAGGGAGCTTAACTTCCATTATTACCACCAGGGAGCTGAAGATTTCTCAAGAGATCTTTTCGGCATCTCTGACAAATTGCATCTGCAGTTAGCGTTATGGTGGCAGAAGTCTGCAGTCATGAAAATGGTACTCAGTAATGGAAAAGATGGGTCAGAGTTGAACCGGCTGTTCCCAGAACAGGACCTCAGTCTTCTGTGTTGTTCTCCATTAGCTCATATGACAGACCTGGTCTGTGTCCGTGTGTGTGTGCTTCTTTCTTTCCTGACCCACAGCCTGTTCTGTTTCACAATTGAGAAGGTGTATCAAGCACATTCAAGTAGAGAATAACCTGCCTAGTTGGGCCTCTTGTGGGTCTGCTGAAAAGGACTGGGTCCTTGAAAATTCCCCTTATCTTTCTTCAAAACATGACTGAGTCTTTCTTCTTTCATGTGGGTGAGTCATCTTAACAGCAGTCAAAACAAGCTTGCAGCTGAGTTTTCCTTGGCTCCTTGCTGTTGGTCAGGTCCTGTATGGGGCCTGCAGTCACTTGTAGAAGCATTAAGTTGCCTGCACAGAGGGCTGTCAGCAAGCTGAGCACCAAATGGGAGGACCTGCGAATACCGAGGATATAGGCACACATTGGAGAGAGACAGGAAGTTAGGTGGAGGAGGGGAACTAGGAAGAGCTGAGAGCTACTGTTGGGGAGCATGGAGCACAGTGAGGCGGAGCGTGTACCATCTCTGTGACCCCAAGTGAGGGCTGCTCCTCAGCCTCCTTTACCTTACCTTTCTCATCTTTGAAGTGAGGGTTAGCATTGGTGTGTACCAGTTGGATTGATTGATTTGTTAGAACAAAATCTAAAAACAAGGCCGCCTCCTCATCATTATCAAGACTTAAGGCTTGTACTTCCAATATGGCAGCCACTGGCCACAGAACTGTCCCTGAACTGAGCTGTAGTAATAAAAACCACACGTGGAGTCCCAAGAAACAAAGCAAAATATGTATTTTGTACTATATTTTGTACTATACACATGTTAAAATAACTGTGTGAGCTATATTGGACTAAAACATTACTAGATTAATTTCAGTTTCCTTTTCTAATGTGGAAACAGGAAGTTTTGTAATGACAGTACAGGTTACATTGTATTTCTGTCAGGCAGTGCCAAATTGTATACTTCTCTTATAAGGCCAGGCTGGAGCAAAAAGCGCCCAATGCTAGATTTTATTGGGATAAGGGAAACCGTGAGGCTCTTGGACTTGATCTCATAGGCCTGAGGGGTCCGAGCAAAGCTGAAGGAAGGCTTTCATGGTGCATCCTGTAGTTTATACTCCAAGCATTACGAACTGATCTCATTAGTTAGTCCTGTAAATATCTTAAGGGCCGACAATTATATTATGTGTAGTTGTTAAAAGTACACATTTTAATGGAAACATGTTGCAAAATCCATACCTTTTGTAAACTATTTTGTTCCTGCTTTCTTAATACCATGAGCATCAAACCCCTGTCTCTTAGAATCCATTCCAAATCCAAACACGATAGATGTCTGATGAATCCCTGCATTCTTAATTATTTTTGTGCTCCACATCGTATGTGTTTTAGAAAATATATTCACTTTTAAAGTAGTTAAAACCGCCAACAAGGAAGCGTTGCTTTCACAGGGAAGAGGCTCCTGATGAGCTGCATCCAGATGCCTCCAGGTCTTCTGGTCATGGCTGGCTGCCCTTGTGCCTGTGTCGGGGTGGGATGCTGGGACGGTGAGCTCCGGCTGGGCAGATGGGGTCTGGCTTTGACCTCGCTTGATCTGACTCCTCTCTTTCTCTTGCAGTGAGATACGAGGAGCTATACTGCTTTTCCTTCAACCCCAAGCTGGATAAGGAAGAACGAGAGCAGGGCTGGTTGCTGGTTGACCTGAGTGAAGAATACAAGCGAATGGGCCTCCCGGATAATTATTGGCAGCTCAGCGATGTGAATAGAGACTACAGAGTGAGTGGCGCCATTTCAGTGGAAAACAACCATGACTTCTCATGAAGTTACCATGTCAGTGAGCATGGGATAACCTTTATCTCCTCTACATTCTTGCGGCTCGTTTGTAGTTGAAGTCGAGGTTCCCCACACCTTTCATTGTGCTGGTTCCTACCCGCCTCCAGCACTGGGGATTGAACCCAGGCTCTTCTCTAATGCATGCCACACAAGTAATCTGCCACTGTAGCTATATCCCAGCCCATTCCGGCCTTCTCTTATAACTACACCAAGCAGTCGTCCCTCAAGTCCATCCCTACATATTCCTTCTCTTGAGGGTGAGCATTTGTAAACTCAGGAAGGCTCAGTAGAGACTTTGTGGCCAGCAGTTGATGAGAGAGCTGGCTGGGACCTCATTCTCCCATCATGTCTTTTTATAGCACAGGGGACGATTGGTGTGGAAATCAGAGGGACCCTGATGGCAGTTTGGCACCAGCCTCTTGATGTGCTCACTGTATTCTCAATTGGTACATAAGGTCACTGAGAGGCTCCCTAGAGAGATGTGAAAAAAATGTGCCTATACTCCCAGGAAAGAGTGCCAAGTGAACCTCTTGGTCTCTCCAGTGAGGAGCTCACAAGTCAGTATTAATTCCTAGTGCTCCAGGGAGTTAGCAAGAAAAGGGAGATAGAGACTGGGGCGTGACAGGGAGAGATGACAGTTCCTTTGGTTTAACCCTGTACTGTATTTGTGGGTATGTATGTTGAGGCACAAGCCCCGGGTTCTGGGCATGTCATGTAAATGGCATACCACTGAGATATACCCCAAGCCCACTCTTCTGTCTTATTTTCTTTCCTTCATCCATGTTACATACTTTGATAGACTCTTTTCTTACTAAGTAGTGCCCTGTTTAGTGGCCATTCATAGTGACTTTGAATCACTCTTCACATTCTCGTTCCTTCATTTTATAAGATTGTCTTGGTGTATATTTATAGACACCATTTTGCTTTAGTAACTGTTACTGTTCATGTAGCTATTATGAATATTTCCCAGCATGTTTTCTGACCTTCAGACCTTCTGATTTATGATTTCTTTTCTTCCTTCCTTCCTTCCTTCCTTCCTTCCTTTTTTTTTTTTTTTTTTTTTTGAGGTAGTCTCAAGTAGTTCTGAGTGAACTCATATTCACCATTTAAGGATGGCCTTCACCTCCTGGTCCTGCCTCTGCATTTAAAGTGCTGGGGCATAAAGTATGCTTCCATGACTGACTTACGGGGTCTGGACATCGGACCTAGAACTTCTTACATGCTAGGGAAACACTCTACCATTTGGGGTACATCCAGCTCGTGTTTTGTGCTTTTATGTATTGCTAATTGTTGTCTAAATTTGACACTGTGTAGGATCTACAATTAACTTTTTTACTATGATTATTGTAGTTTGATAATAAATTCTAAAATGTTATTCTAAAATAGGGTGGGTTTTCACTATTGTCCAGAATATCTCAGAGATACTGATTATTTGAGATACAGTTGGTTACTTAGGACAGTAAATAAATCTTTTTTGTAATTCTGCTTGAACTTAATAATGATACCTTACATAATCTTTGTGACTGTCAGGTCAGTATCACTAGACCAGATTGTCCTCTTGCTAAAGTCAACTTTTACACCCAGTGTTTTAGCCATAAGATGAAAGAATGAAGGGAAATCCAACTTCTGTAAAGGAAGTCGATGTCTTTATTCTTCAAGTATATGACTGTCCTTGAGCAAAGAAGAAAAGAAAATGAAGCACAACCAGTGAATAATATTTTCTTGATGCTTCTTCTTTTTTGATGACTCCGCCTTACAGTTACCATCACAAATATGAGTCATATGTCGTAACTGGAGTCCTGCGTTACACAGACCCAAAGCTGTGTGTCACTTGTCATTTCTTTTCCAGAATGACAGCCAGCACAGCAAGCCTGGCCCTTTATAGACTGTTGTGACAGAAGAGGTGAAAACCTTGGGGATTTTCTGACTTGAGAAACATCACAGGAATACCTTACTCTACTGGCAGCTTAGGGACAGAACAGAAACTGTCTTACAAAGCACGTTCTGACTCCTCATCCACTGACCACATTTCATCTCAATCCACTTCCTGTGAATATGAATTTAAGACTGAGAAAAATAGGTATTTTCCCCTCTTGCTTTATGAGTTATTTTATATTTTGCCTAAGTCCTTCAAGTGGATGGCATGAGAAGAACTTGGGAGTCATCCAGAAGACGTCAGCTGAGTGTACGTGGCCTGAAGCAGGTTAAGCGTGGTCATCTCTGTTGTCAGTGGTGTACCTGTGATACTTGGGAATGGCAGCCTAAGTCTGTAAGCTCAGACTTCATTTTACATACAATCCCGAATTTACCTCCGCTTAGGTGAAGTAACTGGTGTCTCTTACAAGGATAAAATTTTAGGGACTTACCTCTGTGGTAGAGTACACAGAGGCCCAGGTTCAGTCCCTGGACACTGGGAACACATTGCTCAGTCTTCCTTGAAATGTAAGTTAAAATATGATCTAAACTTCATATTTAATTAGACTTGATTTTAATTTAATCATATTTTTAAATTTAACTAAATTAGAACTAAACCAGTTCCCTACAGCTAAATCTTAACATGTTATTTTATTTTATTTTATTTTTTGATATTTTATTATTTTATGATATTTTATTACTTACTTTGTGGTGTCATAAATTCTTTGAAGTAAGTTCTAGGATCCAAATGTCTTAAAAGGGGTTACTGTGTTGATGTTTCTTAGTTGCCAACAAGTTACCCCAGGTCTGACTCAGACTCCTTGGATAGCATCTTGGATGGGTACCATCTGTGTAGATAAATACATTTACTGAAAGGTTACACCCAAGTCAGCAAAGAGCAGTTCTGAGAATGTGGCCATCTTTGCCCCAGGTCTAACAGTAAGAAAGTAAGGACTTGGGAACTGTTTACGGAATCAGTGTCAGAATTACAGAAAAAGATTGCTTAGAGCAGGACACCACCAAGACAACATGAGCCTTAAAGGCAGGCTAATTTATTTAGTGAGGACAAAAAAATAATATTTTTTAAATTCATAAACAATAGCCCAAATTGCATTCACTAACAAAACCAAATCAGAAGTCAAAAGCAACAGAAAAGCATTTTTTGTTCTTGTGAACATTTCCCTTTCTCTCAAAATTGTCCCTTTTGATTTTTAAAAGCAGACATCTCGGGCTGTTTCTGAGGAACTGTAAAATGTGACTGTGTAAGCTCTGCTGTGGGCGCAGTCTTCATTACAGAGTTTGACTGCAGCTCTGTGAACTAGCTATAAAGTGACAGCAGGGAGGTTTGGCGTCTTCTCGGTTTTTAATGTGCAGGTCAGTAGAGTTCAGTATGCCACATTGCTGTGCAATTGAACTCCAGAACTCACCTTGCAAAGCTGAAACTTTGCGCCCACTAAAGAGCAGTTCTCTCTCCTGTGTGCTCGGCCTGGTGCTTAGCATTCTACTTCCTGTTTCTATGGATTCGACTCTTAGATAAATGGAATCATGCAATGTTTTCCCTTTATGTGGCTTATACTGCAGAATTTAGTTTGATTTTCAGGGTGGCTAATATTCCTATGTGAATAGAAAACATTCTGTTCCTTTGTAGGCTGATGGAATTCGGGGACTGTGTTGCTCAGCTATCAGAAACAGTGCCCCTCTGGTGAGGAGCTGTGAAACCTCTTTGCAAGTCGGCTTCCTCTCCTGGTGATTTACCCAGAGAGAGTTTTCTGGAGCATGTAGTAATTGTATTTTAAAAGTTGTGATGGACTTCTGGACTGTTTCCACTGTGCTTGTGTAGCTTCAGAGTCTCACCAGCATACACAGGGTTCTGGTTTCTCTGCATCTTTGTTTTCCGCTTTGCTTTAGTGGTGCCCAGCCTAACACTTGTGAGGCAGTTTCTCAGCTTAGTTGATTTCCTTTCACTGGCAGCTTAGTGGTGCTGAGCTGCTTCTTATGCGAATGCTGACTTACTCTGCATGTCTTTGGAGACTTCCAAGTCTTGCAGGTTTTCAGTTAAGCCATTTGCTTTTGTTGACCTGAAGTTCCTTATGTACTTTGGATAGCAAACTTATATGGCACACATGATTTAGCTACCTTCACATTCTTTTGGTTGCTCCTTGGGTATATAAACGTGATTGTTCAATGTAGTCTCTTCTTTTTTCCCAGTGTTTATACTTTTGACACTGTACATAAGAAATCAAAGCCAGATTTAATAGGAAACTTTTCTTCTTGTACTTCTGTGGGAGTTTTGCATCTGACGTTTTACACCTCTCATCCCTATGGAGGTAATTTTTGTATAAGGTCTAAGGGCTCACCTTTTCCCGCTGGGTGTGAATTTTCTGTTTTCCCCACAGCTGGTTAGGAAACGGTGCTTTCCCAGGAAGAGCTTTGGTGCCTTCACCAGGATTGCTCAGCTGCACCTATGACACTCTCTGTGGACCCTCCATTGCATTGTTCTGTCTGTCCTAATGCCAGTGTCACACTCTGGTTACATGTGGCTGTGTAACCTGCCTGGAAATTACGCAGTATGAGTCCCTAACTGTTCTTTAGGAAGAAATGATTTGAATATATGGAGTCTCCTGAGAATTCATATTAGTTTTCAGGTAAATTTTTCTTTCTTTCTTTCTTTTTTTTTTTTTTTTTGCTCCTTTTCTTTTTTTTTTTCTTTCTTTCTTTTTTTTTTTTTATTAATTTGAATGTTCCTTATTTACATTTCGAGTGTTATTCCCTTTCCCTGTTTCCAGGCAAACATCCCCTAATCCCTCCCCCTCCCCTTCTTTATGGGTGTTCCCCTCCCCATCCTCCCCCCATTGCCGCCCTCCCCCCAACAATCTAGTTCACTGGGGGTTCAGTCTTAGCAGGACCAAGGGCTTCCCTTCCACTGCTGATCTTACTAGAATATTCATTGCTACCTATGAGGTCAGAGTCCAGGGTCAGTCCATGTATAGTCCTTAGGTAGTGGCTTAGTCCCTGGAAGCTCTGGTTGCTTGGCATTGTTGTTCATAAGGGGTCTCGAGCTCCTTCAAGCTCTTAGAGTTCTTTCTCTGATTCCTTCAACGGGGGTCCCGTTCTCAGTTCAGTGGTTTGCTGCTGGCATTCGCTTCTGTATTTACTGTATTCTGGCTGTGTCTCTCAGGAGAGATCTACATCCGGCTCCTGTCGGCCTGCACTTCTTTGCTTCATCCATCTTGTCTAATTGGATGGCTGTATGTATGGGCCACCTGTGGGGCAGGCTCTGAATGGGTGTTCCTTCTGTGTCTGTTTTAATCTTTGCCTCTCTATTCCCTGCCAAGAGTATTCTTGTTCCCCATTTAAAGAAGGAGTGAAGCATTCACATTTTGATCATCCGTCTTGAGTTTCATTTGTTCTAGGCATCTAGGGTAATTCAAGCATTTGGGCTAATAGCCACTTATCAATGAGTGCATACCATGTGTGTTTTTCTGTGATTGGGTTAGCTCACTCAGGATGATATTTTCCAGTTCCAACCATTTGCCTACGAATTTCATAAAGTCGTTGTTTTTGATAGCTGAGTAATATTCCATTGTGTGGATGTACCACATTTTCTGTATCCATTCCTCTGTTGAAGGGCATCTGGGTTCTTTCCAGCTTCTGGCTATTATAAATAAGGCTGCGATGAACATAGTGGATCACGTGTCTTTTTTATATGTTGGGGCATCTTTTGGGTATATGCCCTAGAGAGGTATAGCTGGATCCTCAGGCAGTTCAATGTCCAATTTTCTGAGGAACCTCCAGACTGATTTCCAGAATGGTTGTACCAGTCTGCAACCCCACCAACAATGGAGGAGTGTTCCTCTTTCTTCACATCCTCGCCAGCATCTGCTGTCACCTGAGTTTTTGATCTTAGCCATTCTCACTGGTGTGAGGTGAAATCTCAGGGTTGTTTTGATTTGCATTTCCCTTATGACTAAAGATGTTGAACATTTCTTTAGGTGTTTCTCAGCCATTCGGCATTCCTCAGCTGTGAATTGTTTGTTTAGCTCTGAACCCCATTTTTTAATAGGGTTATTTGTCTCCCTGCGGTCTAACTTCTTGAGTTCTTTGTATATTTTGGATATAAGGCCTCTATCTGTTGTAGGATTGGTAAAGATCTTTTCCCAATCTGTTGGTTGCCGTTTTGTCCTAACCACAGTGTCCTTTGCCTTATAGAAGCTTTGCAGTTTTATGAGATCCCATTTGTCGATTCTTGATCTTAGAGCATAAGCCATTGGTGTTTTGTTCAGGAAATTTTTTCCAGTGCCCATGTGTTCCAGATGCTTCCCTAGTTTTTCTTCTATTAGTTTGAGTATATGTGGTTTGATGTGGAGGTCCTTTATCCACTTGGACTTAAGCTTTGTACAGGGTGATAAGAATAGATCGATCTGCATTCTTCTACATGCTGACCTCCAGTTGAACCAGCACCATTTGCTGAAAATGCTGTCTTTTTTCCATTTGACGGTTTTGGCTCCTTTGTCAAAAATCAAGTGCCCATAGGTGTGTGGGTTCATTTCTGGGTCTTCAATTCTGTTCCATTGGTCTATCTGTCTGTCTCTGTACCAATACCATGCAGCTTTTATCACTATTGCTCTGTAATACTGCTTGAGTTCAGGGATAGTGATTCCCCCTGAAGTCCTTTTATTGTTGAGGATAGTTTTAGCTATCCTGAGTTTTTTGTTATTCCAGATGAATTTGCAAATTGTTCTGTCTAACTCTTTGAAGAATTGGATTGGTATTTTGATGGGGATTGCATTGAATCTGTAGATTGCTTTTGGTAGAATGGCCATTTTTACTATATTAATCCTGCCAATCCATGAGCATGGGAGATCTTTCCATCTTCTGAGGTCTCCTTCAATTTCTTTCTTCAGAGTCTTGAAGTTCTTATTGTACAGATCTTTTACTTGCTTGGTTAAAGTCACACCGAGGTACTTTATATTATTTGGATCTATAATGAAGGGTGTCGTTTCCCTAATTTCTTTCTCGGCTTGTTTCTCTTTTGTGTAGAGGAAGGCTACTGATTTATTTGAGTTAATTTTATACCCAGCCACTTTGCTGAAGTTGTTTATCAGCTTTAGTAGTTCTCTGGTGGAACTTTTGGGATCACTTAAATATACTATCATATCATCTGCAAATAGTGATATTTTGACTTCTTCTTTTCCGATGTGTATCCCCTTGACCTCCTTTTGTTGTCTGATTGCTCTGGCTAGAACTTCAAGAACTATATTGAATAAGTAGGGAGAGAGTGGGCAGCCTTGTCTAGTCCCTGATTTTAGTGGGATTGCTTCAAGTTTCTCTCCATTTAGTTTAATGTTAGCAATTGGTTTGCTGTATATGGCTTTTACTATGTTTAGGTATGGGCCTTGAATTCCTATTCTTTCCAGGACTTTTATCATGAAGGGGTGTTGAATTTTGTCAAATGCTTTCTCAGCATCTAATGAAATGATCATGTGGTTTTGTTCTTTCAGTTTGTTTATATAATGGATCACGTTGATGGTTTTCCGTATATTAAACCATCCCTGCATGCCTGGGATGAAGCCTACTTGATCATGGTGGATGATTGTTTTGATGTGCTCTTGGATTCGGTTTGCCAGAATTTTACTGAGTATTTTTGCGTCGATATTCATAAGGGAAATTGGTCTGAAGTTCTCTTTCTTTGTTGGGTCTTTGTGTGGTTTAGGTATAAGAGTAATTGTGGCTTCGTAGAAGGTATTCGGTAGGGCTCCATCTGTTTCAATTTTGTGGAATAGTTTGGATAATATTGGTATGAGGTCTTCTATGAAGGTCTGATAGAATTCTGCACTAAACCCGTCTGGACCTGGGCTCTTTTTGGTTGGGAGACCTTTAATGACTGCTTCTATTTCCTTAGGAGTTATGGGGTTGTTTAACTGGTTTATCTGTTCCTGATTTAACTTCGATACCTGGTATCTGTCTAGGAAATTGTCCATTTCCTGCAGATTTTCAAGTTTTGTTGAATATAGGCTTTTATAGTAAGATCTGATGATTTTTTGAATTTCCTCTGAATCTGTAGTTATGTCTCCCTTTTCATTTATGATTTTGTTAATTTGGACACACTCTCTGTGTCCTCTGGTTAGTCTGGCTAAGGGTTTATCTATGTTGTTGATTTTCTCAAAGAACCAACTTTTGGTTCTATTGATTCTTTCTATGGTCCTTTTTGTTTCTACTTGGCAGATAAATTTTTCTATTTCTGAATAAGTGGCCATTGAGACTTTGATAGGCATAGGGTCTGTAGGTTGCTTTGGGCAGGGCACCTACTACTGTTGGGTCTTCTCCTATAGCAATTCAAGCCTCATTCCGTTTGCGTCTTCTGGTGAGCACTTATAGTGCCCAGGGTAGGACTTAGTTTTCACTCAGGAGCATTGCCTGCTTCGAAAGGAGGCTAAACTTCATTCTTTCCCTTCTGTCCGTATAAAGCTGTTGGTCAGAACTCACATTAAATGGCACTGTAGGTGTGAGGGTACGGTCATCATTGCCATTATTATCAACAACGTTAGTGGGGTCAGCAGCTGCTTCAGCTTCTTAGAAATTCTAGCAGAAGATGTCCAGAGTACCGTACAGTTACTCTTTGCTGATAGGCAGTGCTCAGCGCTCTGAAGAAGCGGGATTCCTTTAAGGGAGGTGTATTCAAGACAGGAGGTTGTGCCAGCCGGTTTGCAAGTGTGGACGCTGTTGACTGGGCACAGGCAGGGGAGCTTTTGCCTTTGCATTAGCCGAGCCATGGAGGTCGCATTGTCCTCTGGAGAATGGCAACGCTGGCGACTGTCCTTCACAGTAGTAAATGGAGAGGGCTGTGTGCACAGATGTCAGTACAGCCTGGGCTGGGCTGCGAGTGTGAAAGTGCAGTGCACTAGATATTTTCCTTTCCTGGTCTTACTTCAGCCATGGTATGCATAGTGGTGTGGCCCTGAGCCTCACTGCACATTTTCTGGCTTTCGGAGACCCTCAGAGGTTCTGTCTGGAGCTGCAGAATACTTTGCTTTCCTTTGGATTTTCAGAAGCTTACGTGCAGTATTTGGATAGGCTTCCCTTGTACGGATTGTCTCACTTAGCACTACAGCTTTTCAGTTGCTTTGTGCTGCTGTTACAAGGAAGAGTATACGTGATTCTCAGTTTACTGAAAACCTCCTTACTTCCTTTGAAAACCAGTTATTTTTAGCACATGGCAGTCTGGTACAGTGGCTACGTGTCTTGGATCCATGGGCCACCAGGAGTGGTGTGGGTGTGGGTGTTAATATTCTAGTAGCTTGCTTGCTCAATCGAGACAGAGTCAGACACCAGGCTGCAGTCACGGGGAAGTGAAGTATTCTGGGGCTTCATCCTAGCTGTCTGGGTCCCAGTGAGTTGGACTCTGCTCTTGGTGAGCAGCATTTTCTTTCAGGGTACCCAAGCCCACAGGAGACTGAGGTTATGCTCTGGACCTGTGGTCATTCCTTTTATGGCCCTTTTATGACGGCTCCATGATTTTTAGACGTCTGGTTAAGGGAGCTGGTGGAAGCTGGCCGGGAGGGAGGCATCCTGACAGAGCCGTTTGCAGCACGGAGGCTTGTGGGTTTTCACTCCCTCAGTGTGGCAAGGGTGGGTGGAGATGGCCAAAGATAAAATATTACCCGTTGTCACACCCATGTGGATTCTGTTGCCATGACTCCAAAGATGCTTGACTTCCAGTTAATAAATAGTTGTTTAATGAAACCCAGGGAACTGCTATCTGATAGATTGACTGATGGGAAAGCTGACAGCCAGCCACTGTTGCCAGTGCCAAGTGCTGGCATTTCTTTTGGCTCTGGTATTTTCTAAAGTGCTCTGTCATGGGTGTTGTCTATTTTTTTTCCTTCTTATCCACTTTGTAAAATGCCATTACTAAGCTATCAGCTTTGGAGATAAGAGAAACAAAGCATCCTGTGTAGTTTGGCTTCCTCAAGGTTGTGAAGCCACAAACTCCATACCATGTACTAAGCAGTCGACCTGTGAGTCTCACTCCTAAGATCCTCTTAAGGAACCAGGCCCTGCAGCAGTAGTTCCTGTCAGAAGGGGCAGAGGTTTTCTTACCACTCAGAAAATCAACACACTTGAATCACAGTTAAAGCTGTACATTATGTGGTAATTGGAGGGACAGTGCGAAATCCTATCTAGAAATCTTCCTGGGAGAGGACCTGGGAGGATACTTCTCAGGAAAGTGGGACTGAGAAGGCTCGAGAAAAATGGAAGAAACTTGACCAGGGGCAGGGGTGTTCAGAGAAGCCCAAAGAAGTATGCAGTGTGCCAGGGACACAGAGGTAGCCTGAGGATGTACTCCTGTGATTACTTCAGGAGATTCCTCACACAGGCTCCCAATCAGGTACAGGCACTTACTGTGTCTGTGGCCATTAGGCTGTGGAATTACAGTATGATTCTTTTTGGTGAAAGGAAGACTTAGTTACCGTCCTCCCGCACATAAAGAAAAGGGACAGCACACAGCCACAGGACGTTGGTGGTCATTTTGTTTTTCCTTCAGAATTACATCACAGAATCAACAGTGCTTCATTTCCCTGAGTGGCTTCAGGTTTCCTCGAAACAGCCTCCGTTGTAACTTGATTAGGAAAGCTAAGATCTGCAACCTTTAAGTATGTTGAAATGGGATTTCTGTGGAAAATTGCATGTAATGTAATGTGACACCTTAACATCCCTTTGTTATTTTCTGATGACAGGTTTGTGACTCTTACCCCACGGAACTGTATGTCCCCAGATCGGCCACAGCACACATCATCGTGGGCAGCTCCAAGTTCCGGAGCAGACGGCGATTTCCTGCCCTTTCCTACTACTGCAAAGAAAGCCATGTATGTCTCAGAGCAGGCCTTTGTTTCACACTTTGCTTTCATGCCGTATCCTAAATGGGGATTTTTCAAGTGCACCTCCACCCCTGTATCTGTCTGTCTAACTTTGTCTCTTGGTTTTTTTCTGTGTGTATTTGTTTAAATTCTTAGTGGTACATGACTATCCTGTGAATGGTGTGAGACAATCTAGTTCCTTCCTTCCACGTATATTTGGCAGTAAACTAATGGTAGACTCAGACAGTATCTAAGTATGACCAGCTATGTGAATAAAGTGTCCCCTGTGGATGTGCCTGGCCTTGATCCTGAGATCCTAAAGGAAGCTATCACTTCCCCTCTCTGGCAGTGGATGAGGCGGGATAGCACGCTCCCACATTTTAAAGGAAAATTCCGAGTAGCATGGGCGACATTTCTTCTCACATCCTATTTACCAGAATGATATGGAGCAGGCATGAGCATGAGGTCCTGTGGGTGACCATGACCCTAGCCAAAACTTAAAGTGTTATTTCCAAGGAAGATAGGAAGACAAATTTGGAGGAGTAACAGTGGTCTTTGCCATCTACTATAAAAATTATTTGGCTCAAGCCAGGCAAAAATGCTTGATTTTCATGGTTCATATAGCTTTATGTTCAAAACCAAGTGATGCTCTGTGTATGTACATGCGTGTGATTGTGTGTACATGTGTGTGGTTGTATGTACATGTGTGTGACTGTACGTGAGTGAGTGTAAATATACCTACAATCAAGGTGGAGCAGTGACTGTCAGATGATTTAGGAGGCTTTTAAAAATACTTTGAGAAGGCAGCTTCCCCACCACAGGCAGCACAGAGCTTCTGTGTTGTCTCCTTCAGAAGGAAATACTCATTTGGGGGTGAGTTCTGCTCTCTGGAAGGATGTGTTTTATCCACCGTTCTTTCTCTATTCTTTGCCCTGAGATGGGGTCTGGAGAAAGTTGACTTTTGCCTGTATTATTTAACTCCAAATATGTTTTAGGCCTCAGGAATGGAAGAGTGTTTAGAAGCAAAGGATGCTGTGACTCTTCTTTTTTTAAAACTGGAGTTCGTAAGGTTATGAGATTTCATGTTGCTATACTTTAAAGTGGGATGCCAGTGACAGTCACACTTTGTAGCTTATTGATGAAGTGAGACAGGATTGGAGTTTCGGTGAGGGGTAGAGGATTATCCCTCCTTTCAGCAGTAGACTAGGGGAACATAGGTAGCTCTATGCTACTTTGTTATCAGAGAACAACGAGCCCTTCTTGGTTGGTGTGAGTGTCATAAGGGCAAAGGAGTAGCAGTTCAGACAGGAGCCAATCGTCAGGAGGTAGGCCTCAGAGACAGGCCTTGCTCTGATGACCTTCATGATACGTTTAGGATCTGATGGTGACCTCCTCCCGCAGCTAAGCATGTTATGGAGTCGGCGGTCCTCTGCACTAAGGTGTTAGCTGTTCTTGCAAAGGTATCACATAGGCATGTTCCTAAGCATCACTTCATCATGTTGTCACTCTGGAGACACCAGCTCTGTGACATTCGAGCTCCCATGTTCACAGCTCTGTGCAGCTCTGTGCAGGTAGAAGAATAGTCATTTCTACTTTCTGTAACGATATTTGGATAGCAGTATCATGCTCAGATGTCTCAGTGCTTCTGGGCAAGGGCTTGTCCTTGAGGAAGTTCCACTGCTGAATGTGGATTTCTGTGGGTAGTGGAAGCAGGGTGACGTGGCCTGTTGGCTTTCCATGCTCTCATTGCTCATATGACCCATCCATGTTGAGGTTGTACTGGGAACAGTGAAAAAGGGGGTGCTCTGGGAGGCAGGCCTTGCAGTATCATGACAGGGGAGGTCACCCTGATCCAGCGGGAGGTTTACTGTTGTGTCGTTGCCGTAGGCTGGTGGGGAACTGAGGTCGCATAGTTAAGTGGCCAGAGCATGTATGTGAGGAAGACTCTTGCATCAAGCTTACACAAAACCCAGGGGCCTGTTGGATTTACCAGGTATCAGGGCACCCCATAATATCACTTCTAAGTCAGTTTCTGGACAAGGGCCTTGCGGAGCAGTTCCACCCCTTCCCTGAACGCCCTCTGGTATCAAACCGCTCGATAGGTCATGGCCTTTCGCTTATGAAGAGCATTCTGGCTATGGTTTTCACTGAGAGTTACGTCATCCTTTGTTCTCTGTTATTATATTAGTGTTTGTAAAAGTGATTTTACTTTGTGTACAGCATGATCGCCTAGTTTCACAGCATAAATTTCCAGCGGGCGGTGGGGGGTGACTCATAAATGATTTTTATTCTTAAGACACATTTTCCTAAACAACCCAGGCTTCCTTGCTTTCTGTTGATGCGGCCTCCTCAGATGCCTCTTTGCTTTACGTTCCCCTGTTACTGCCCTGCTGAACTGTGACCCTGGCTGGAGGCCCCAGTTTCATTGAACCACCACACCATTGCTTGTCTGCTATTGAGCTGTTCTGGATCCCTCTTAGTTGTCAGACTCCCATCTCACAATTCTTGGTCTTTGGCGTAAAAGAGGAGCTGAGTGTGGTAGAGCATGCCTCAGGAGACAGAGGCAGTCAAAGCTCTGACTTCCAGGCTCATCAGGTTTAAAGTAAGTTAGAGGCCAGCCAAGGGTACACAGTGAGCCTCTGTCTCAAAATCTCAGTCTCAAAATTTAAAAACAACAACAACAACAACAACAAAAAGACTTTGAGAAAAATCCAATCAACTAAACAAAACCATCCCACCTCCTCCAAGACAGCATTGAAGTGTGTGTGTGTGTGTGTGTGTGTGTGTGTGTGTGTGTGTGTGTGTGTGTTCCCCCCAGCCCCCAGAGCAAACATGCTAAGGCCAAGTTTCTGGATTGGTGCCCTAGTTTACTTATTGCTATTATAAAAGAACAGCATACACTGAGCAAAATCAGCCCTGGGGAAGGAAGAGTATTTAGTTGGCTTCCATCACTGGGAGAGAAACTAAGGCAGGAACCTGGAGTTAAGACCTGAGACACAGGCCCTAGAGGAAAGCTGTTCAGTAGCTTGCTGCCCATCACTGTTTACACAGTCCAGGGACATAGTGGTCTGAGTTCTCCTACATTAATTGTTAATCAGAAGATGCCCGTGGGCATGCCCACAGGTCAGTCTCTTGGAGGCAGTTCCTCAGTTGAGATCCCCACCCCCACCCCATGTCTAGGTCTCTGTCAAGTTGACAGAAGCCAGCCAGCATGCTTGAGAATGCAAGAAAGCTGAGTTTGACATTAGAAGGTGATTCCCTTTTGTGGTAAAAGAGGTCTGTCTACATGCAAGACTCCAAGCAAGCGATGCATGACGGGCTATTAGGGTTCTGCCTTCCCAGCTCCCATGTGCCTCCCAGAGTGCATCCATGGCCTCTTTATCCTTCCACTCAGCAGGTCACTCACACAGGAAACTCAGCTAGGTTTACAAGTTGTATGACATGTAAATTAGATTTCAGCAATGCCATTTAAAAGAAAACACAGGGATAAAAATCAGAACACAGGAAAGAGAAAATAGGCTGATGACTCAAGCCAACTTATATGCAAATCCATGACATTGACACTTAGAGAACCAGTGTGGATTTTTTTAGTCATTGTGCATCTTAGCAACAGAATTATATGTATTTTAACCGTTAGAAGCTAAACACAAAAACATTTTGCCAGAATGGAAGTTTAACGTTGAGCATCTGTCTCCTCTCCCTTATACATGGCGGATGACGTATCATCCAACAGTGTGGTATCAAGCTCTCTGTGCTGTCTGTGGGGACGGGTCCTAGAGTTCCCTAGACACAAGTGTGTTTCTGCATGGGCTTGTCCCTCTCCTAAAATGATAATGTTTGCACATACTCTGCTCACACTCTCCTGCATACTGTATATCAGCTCCTGATTGCTTCAGATGGCCAGTCAAGGCAAATACTTGCTACAATGGGTTATTTAGGGAAAGACGGCAAGAAGTCGATGCAGAGTCCTTTTATTTGAATACTTTTGATCCACAGTTGTCTAAAGCCATAGCTGATAAAACCCACTGGTGTATGAAATGGAAACAGAAGCGGAAAGATGGTTGTATGGTGTTGGGAATGTAGGTCTGAGAAATGGTGGGGCATGCTGAGATGGGGTCTGAAGAAACCTTTGTTTCTAAACATCCCTATTGAGTGGGCCTAGCAGTAATGTGGGCTTTTATTACTATAAAAGTGTGACCTTTAGATTTTGTGTGTTCATGATTCTTTTAAATAGACATACATGTATGTATGTATGTATGTATGTATGTATATATGTATGTATGTCAAAAAACACTAGTCTTGCCACTAATACTGTCTTGTAAATTTCAGGGAAGTAATTATTCTGCTCTCAGCACTGAAGAAGAGCACTATTACTGAAAGGGAAAGTAGATTGTTTAAATAGTTTTAAATTCATGAAATGGATCACATTCCTAATACCTTACCCAGAAAGCTTACCCAGGTAGCAGGCCCTTCAAGTTGGATTAAAAATAATCATGTCTTTGATCAAAATGTGAATGCTTCACTCCTTCTTTAAAAGGGGAACAAGAATACCCTTGGCAGGGAATAGAGAGGCAAAGTTTAGAACAGAGGCAGAAGGAACACCCATTCAGAGCCTGCCCCACATGTGGCCCACACATATACAGCCACCCAATTAGACAAGATGGATGAAGCAAAGAAGTGCAGGCCGACAGGAGCCGGATGTAGATCTCTCCTGAGAGACACACCCAGAATACAGCAAATACAGAGGTGAATGCCAGCAGCAAACCACTGAATTGAGAACAGGACCCCCGTTGAAGGAATCAGAGAAAGAACTGGAAAGCTTGAAGGGGCTTGAGACCCCATGTGAACAACAATGCCAAGCAACCAGAGCTTCCAGGGACTAAGCCACTACCTAAAGACTATACATGGACTGACCTTGGACTCTGACCTCATAGATAGCATTGAATATCCTAGTAAGAGCACCAGTGGAAGGGGAAGCCCTGGGTCCTGCTAAGACTGAACCCCCAGTGAACGTGATTGTTGGGGGGAGAACGGCAATGGGGGGATGATGGGGAGGGGAACACCCATAGAGAAGGGGAGTGGGAGGGGCTAGGGAGGATGTTGGCCCGTAAACCGGGAAAGGGAATAACAATTGAAATGTAAATAAGAAATACTCAAGTTAATAAAAAAAATAATCATGTCTTGATTTCCATAAAATCCAGTCCCACTTTCCAAGGATGTATGGCCAGTAGGCTAACCAAAGTTGCCTCTTTCTGGGATGCTTCCAAAATGTCTGACAGTGCTGTGCTGCTGTGGCCTCTCCCTGCAGGCCTCCATCTGCAGGAGCAGCCAGCCCCTTTCCGGCTTCAGTGCTCGGTGCCTGGAGGATGAGCAGATGCTCCAAGCCATCAGGAAAGCCAATCCCAGAAGTGACTTCATTTACGTCGTGGACACGAGGCCTAAAGTGAGTGTCAGCATTTTCATTCATGTCTCTGCAGCCTTGAGACCTGAGGCTGGAAAAAGCCAAAGCTTAACTGGTATCAACCATTGTTCTTGGAGTGATGAGACATGGGGGAACCAAGGGGCTGCTATCTGATGCATCTCAGCTCCTGAAGGGGCTGAGTGTGCCGAGTACGTTTTCATTTCCCGCTTTTATTGTGCTGGTTGCACAGTAAATGGTTTACGGTTTAGTTTTATAAGTAGTATGGCATGTGAACTAAATGTCAGTAGTGCTATTCAAAACAGGATAGGAGAGAATAAAAATCTGACAAAGAAAAAATAGATTAGTAGATCAAGTCAGTTTAAAATTAAGACCATTAAGAGTAGGTGCTTAGTGACACAGTCAGTCGTAGGTGTTTATAGACAAAGTCTTCACACCATACATAGTGGGAACTTTCACTGCACGCATAGATCAGCTCTTCGACCGGGGTGAAGCTCTGCCAGAAGGTCAGCACTTGAAAGATGTGAAAGTCTTTAACTTTTGCTGTTGTCTTCCAGGTTCTGCCTCTGTCAGAATCAGGCTCAAACCCCTTTCTTCTGACCCTGACTGCCCTCCTCCCTCCTCCCTGTATCTTCTGTCTATGGTAGAGCTGTTCTGTATTTTCTGATAGTTATGTGCTTCTTAGAGGATATTTTGCAGACAAATTCAGGATGGGAAGGGAAGGCTGCAGGGCTTTACTGAGTGGAGACTGGAAACCCTTTTCCTTCCCTACTTTTCCAGCTTTAAACAGGTTAAACAGATTGACCTTGCAAGAGCAGGTGATCCAGTTAGGCCCCTGTAGTGTAAGTCCTCGTTAGAACATGGCACTGCAGGGCCAGACCTCGTCCATATTTAAAGCCACTTAATCCTAAGGAACCGGTTTGAAGGGTATATTTAGTACTCACTTTGTTTACTCTTAAGTCATAAGAAATTTGATGTGATCCAGTAAATAAAGGAAGCTGGGTACTCTCTTCTCAGGTGTATCTATGCAGTGTGTAAAAACTGCTTCAAGCTTTGTGCCCTCTCACCCCCTCCCTCCCTTCCCCTCCTGCCCTTCCTTTCTCTTTTCATGACCATGATTATGTTGGTTGATCCCGCCCCTCAAATGTGTTAGTCTTTCTAGGTCGCCAGGAAACTAAGTGGATGTTTGCCATAGAAAGTTTGCATGGTGACACGCAAGTTCTCCTCAGTCCTTGCCTGCTGCATCCAGATTTATTTCCTAGTATAATTAAAAAGGCAAAGGCTTGGGCTGGAGAGATGGCTCAGCAGTTAAGAGCACCAACCGCTCTTCCAGAGGTCCTGAGTTCAAATCCCAGCAACCACATGGTGGCTCACAACCATCTGTAATGGGATCCGATGCCCTCTTCTGGTGTATCTGAAGATAGCAACAGTGTGCTTATATACATAAAATAAATAAATCTTTAAAAAATAAAAAATAAAAAGGCAAAGGCTTAGGAGGCAGCTCCAGGATCCTGCTCCTTGGTCTTTGAGTGGGGTTAAGTATATGCAGGTGCCACCCACCCAGGTGAAAGCCCTCCTAATTGTTCACTGATGGGACAGTGCTGGGCCGCAGGGGCAGCGATAGCCTCAAGTATATGCTGAGAAAAGTCTCCTTGGTCAGAGTCTGCTGCTGGAGATTGGTACATTGACCTATGAATGAGATCGTGTCTACTTGTGGAGGTCTAAAACAAGGAACGTGTCAGGGTACTTCAGCCTTGCCCATGGCTTTGTCAGATACTCTGGGATTCTGCTGAGCTTGCAAAAATAAGTGTTCAGGGTTTTCTAATTTCTCTCTTGTAAGAATCCTGCAGATTAGGAGACATCTTGTCTTTTCCTGGATAAGGACCTGGCTCTAAAGAGGCAATTCACTGAGACCACACAGTTTAGGCCCCAGGCCACATTCAGTCAAATACAAGCTTATTTGCCATCAAAGCCATTGTTTTTCTGTTTACCAAGACATCTCTAGGGGAACCTTGTCTCCAGTCCAGACTCTGGAGGGTTGACACCTCAACTGGTCCTATATCCAGTGGAACAGGAGACATGGCTGCAGAGCCAGCTCCAGACTCAGCCCAAATCACCTCAAAGCCAAAGGAGCAGGAGGGGCTCCAAGCTGTGTGCCGTGTACCTACCAGCTATGGAGAACGTGTGAGTCCTGAAGGCAGGGGCGAGGTTGAGGCTGTCACCTGCTTCAGTAGTGATTGGCCCTGTGTCATGTCTCAGCCCCACGGACTGCTTTGTGGTTGTGGCCTTAGTGTCACTGTACCAGTGGCTGTTTCCTTGTGTGACAGGAAGTCATAGGGTATTTCTCCCTTTCTCTGGTAATGAGGTAGTGTCTGTTCACTGGGTCCCATGCAGGCAGCATCTTCAAGATACAGCAATGAAGATTAGGGTGCCTAAAAAGTGGGAACTGGGATCTTATTTCCTGGTCAGATACGCATATAGTTTGCAGGTGGCCATCGGCAGAGGAAGGCGCATGGGAGCGAGACATTTGTGTTTTGTGGCAGGTGAAGGGACAGCCGTCAGTCCTGTTCTTTGTCAGTGCAAGGATGGAGGAATATCTTTTGGTTTAGGTTAGCGCTTAAGAAACTTGGTAAACCTTGCTAACACAGCTCACCTGTACTGAAGGGCCCCAGGGAGGGGCTTGGGCTGCTGTAGCTGGTAAGGTTGCTGGTCTAGGCTCATGCAGTAGTGACTGTGACTGACTCACGTGACTGAAGGGTGGCACTACGTACTTCTAGGAGCCTTCTATGTGTGCCTTAGGAAAGTCACCCTTTGGATACCATGCAGAGAAGGCAGAGACAGCCACTTAGTATTAATCAGAAGATTAATCGGAAGCACCATAAACCGTTAAGACAACTCTAACCGCCTAGCTTTGCAAAGGGCTGTTTAACTACATCCCTTCCATGTGGCTGGTGAGCCTGTTAGGAACCACAGAAAGGAAGAGTCCCCACCAGTCTACAGCCTGTACACAGGGAAGGAGGCCATTTTGCATCATATAGGGGTTGAAAATTTAAGTTAGTCTGGTTCCAGATTTCCTACTTGAATATAAGCCTGGTATTCATAAATACACACAAGGTGCCGCCGGATGGTGAAGGGGGATTGTGACAAGCTCATTTGTAGAGAATGCTTGTAGGCAATAAGATCATCTAGTGTTTCCAAGAGTGTGCACAGTTAAAGTTAGGAAGTAGGTCATAGCAGAATGAGGAGAGGAAAGGACCACTATTTGGCACCTGTGCTAGGCTCTGGCCCAGTTCTCCAAAAGGCAGCTTTGCTGTATCTGTCTGAGTCTGGAGTACCTTTTTGGATGTTTATTATTTCTGAAACTGTGTTTCTGCTTTGAAAATTCAGCTTTTGCCACATAAAAAGAATAAATGGAGCTCCTGAAAAAAGTTTGTATGATAGATTAAATATTGCCACCTTCTGTTCGTTATGTGAAGTACAGCCTGACTTTCAAGAGGTTTTCTCCTGTTTGCTTTTAAGGAAAACTGCCCATCAGTTCTCCCATTTTAACTTCTAAATTATTTAAAGAGTGAGCATATGTTGTATATGTAGTAACTGTAGTAGTAAGAGTATCTTGCTTGTTACATGTTATACATGTTTAGAAGCGATAAGAAGGCTGGACCTTTAATTTAGATGCAGAATAAGTGTGCAACTGCCCTGAAAATAATTATATAAATTATAATTTTTAAAATTATAATTGTGACTTTTAAAAGTACACAGTTCCACAAGAGCAACATGTGTATATAATTTCTGGAAGAAAAAAAAAGCCTTTTAAAGTAGTAGAACATAGAGTATCCCTTAAGGTATGTCATTGAAGTTTTTCTTGGTTATAGCCAAGGCCTTTGTTCTCAGGAATGTGACTTGCTTTTGTAGACCAGGTCAGTCTCCTGAAGAGCCGACAGCACCCACAGATGTCAGAAGAACTGAGCCGAGGAGCAGGAGCCCGCTTGCTGATGAAGCAGGGACTCCTGCGGCCATGGCTTGCTCTCCGCTCTGACTGTAGTGTGTTCTCTTCCTGATTGTCTCACTCTTATCATCCATGGGCCTATCTTAACATGTGCTCTTGTAACTGAGAAAGGCTACAAGAGCATTGAAGTAATGTTGATAGTGTTCCCCTGCAGAGCGCCTCTCCCTCTTTCCCTTCTAAAATTGTTACCAAATTGGCATCGTCATTAATTCTTTTTAATGAATGTAATAAGTACAACAGTAAGTATTAATGGCGGGTGGTTGCATGAGCATTCTTTTAGCTTACACATATGTTCATGTAGATGTGTGGTGTATGTGATAGACAGATTAGGGTCTGTCTCTGGTGCCTGGTTGTTTTCTACAGCACGGATATACCATTGTCTATCCAGTTAGCACTCTGATGAGACACTCACAGACTCGCAGCTTTCCTGTTCACAAAAACATTTGTCACAGACATCCTTGATCTACATGTGCTGGGACCTTTATTTTTATGAGGTTTCCAGAACTAGAAGATCTGGGCCAAAGTATTTTAACTTAGCATAGCCTAACTATTTGAAGGACTGCTTTGTTCTACACACTTAAAAGCAACCCTCGTTTGTCTAGTGCCCTGGCCTTTGTGGCCCAAGGAGGACAGTGGTCAGCAACTACTGTTCTCCATAAGTAGTAACCTGCTTAGTCACACTGCAAGAGAGGAGCATTCCCAGCCACGTCTCCTTGTGAGGAACCTTTTCCAGCTTGAGCAGGACTTGTCTGTCTGATTACACTGCAGGGTTAGAGCAATTTGCACTTAATCAGTTTCTTCAGCATCCATTAGCATTGAAACCAGTTTACTCTGACATCCCAAGGTCTTATCTACAAAGTTACGGTTATGAAAGTGACAAAAGCGTCCACACCAGACATCTGGATAATGTCTGCGTTATGTCTGGATCCGAGGGAGCACCATGAAGCCTGACTGTCAGCATTCTCTCTTTAGTGATCCTGCTGAAGAAGGCTTAGCTGGGCAGATGAGAAGGACAGTTCCTGCCTGATGTTTCTCACGTGATGATTCCTACTTGTTTCTCTGTGTTACAATGCAGACAATGTAATGCACAGAGACTTATATTGATAGCTGTCTCTGGATATTCCTGCCAGTCAGCAAGTTTTAACAACTGGCTCTGCCACAGATTTCCACATCAGACCAACACCACCGTTGAACTGGCAGAGGCATCTCCAGAACTTAGGGAAGGGAATACTTTCCACTGAGAAAACATTACCCAAGCCAGCACACGAGGGCTCGTGACCACAAGCTCCGGCCTTCATGCTTGCACTGAGAGCTCAGTACAGTGTTTTGGGGGTTCAAACTATAGTATGTGTCTACAAGTCTTTGCAATGTTTTCATAAGTGGTTGTTCTGTGTCCTGACTGTAATTCGTGACTGTTTTGTTTTGCTGACCACTGCAGCTTAATGCAATGGCAAATCGTGCTGCAGGGAAAGGCTATGAGAATGAAGACAATTATTCCAATATCAAGTTTCAGTTTATTGGGATAGAGAACATCCACGTCATGAGGAACAGTCTTCAGAAAATGCTGGAAGGTAAACCATTTTGTTATGCACAGCATTAAAAGAATAGTTAAGTATTTTGATGTTGAAATGGAATAAGATAGTCTTTTGACTTAATTTTTTTTTCTAATGATACTATTAAACAAGTGTGGTAGCTTCGGAAAATATGTTGCAGTTGGGAAAATAATCATGTTGCAGTGACTCTGTAAGCATATCAACAGCCTTGATGTTTCACTGGAGTAGTGGAATCAAGTGGTTTTAACACTTGGCAGTTAGCAGCCAGGACTCTACACTGGCACTTTAATATCCTAGATAAAAGCACGGAGAGGAGGAAGCCAGCCAGCCTGCCTGCCTCCTTCCCTCTTTTCCTTTCATCTTCACTTTGTTTTATTCAAAGACATATGGAAAGAAAGCAGTCCTACCTTTAAAGCTATAACCCAGTGTTCTGTGTGGAAATCAGGTTCACAAACTGTCCCCACATAGTTGAGTGACAGATATATACATACATACATACATACATACATACATACATATGCACGCACATGCATGTGGATACACACATACATATATACATACATACATGATAGACAGACAGACAGACAGACAGACAGATAGGCAGACAGACAGGCAGGCAGACGGCAGACAGGCAGGCAGGCTGGCAGGCGAAGGTCTAGATCCCCGTGTCTAAATACCAGGAACTGCTGAGCACACGTGCATTTGCAACTCCCATCCTGAGCAAGCAGTGCCATGACACCTAAGGACTTACGTATTCGTGTGGAGAGAAAAGGAAGGGATAGCTCATATGATGTGGAAGAATTACTCTTATGTCTGTGCATCCATTAGCAGAAAGTATGCTTTGCATGCAAAACTTGCTTCATTACTGCTTAAGGTCTACCTGATCCTGAAGTCTTGTGAGGGATCCTGCTGCCTCCAAAAGCCAGTGGGAAAAAGGAAGATGGTGAAGCCAGAGAGCATCGCCTGTGAACACTAGGATGCCTTTGAGGAGAACGTGCAGGGATTCGTTGGAATCTTGGGAAGTTGGTTGCCTCTGTAGGAACTATGGAGTCTGGGAGGCAGTGGGACAAGGAAGGAGCTGGGCTGCTTTGGGGATGCACCTCTCCTCTGCCCTCAGTTACTCACTCAGTTCTCTGTTCTGTCAGGACAGCCGTGTGGCCAGAACCTAAAGGTGCCTGGGAAGTGTCCCAGAGAAACCCCGTCCTTTCTCCTGCATGCCCTGGTTGACCTTTGAACACTTCAGTTGTTTCTGTAGGACTGAACCTGCAGGGAAATGAGAGAATTCAACTAACTTACCCTGTTTGTTTGTTTGTTTGTTTTCTACATGACAGTTGGTGCCACTGGCTACAACACTTAAAAATGTTATTGAAGACTGTGGGTCTAGCTCTACTGTAAGGCCTCGGGGTAACTTCTTATCACTGGGGTAGATAAAAGAGCATTTAAATAATCTGAAGAAGCCAATTTCTGCATCTAAGACAACAACAATAACTACAACATGTAGCTCCCAGCTCTATGTTCATCCTCTTTTGAAACAGTTTTCTTGTCTCTTTGGTCAAAGTTCTGACGACAATCTAGGTGTATTTATTTGAGTTACTTAAGCATCTTGCGACTTTGACTTTGTCCTTGCTATAATTCGTGCTTTACTGTAGAAGAAAAGTGGGCTAACCCAGCTGTATTGTTGCGAAAACTCTTTATGGTAAGAAGAGCTCACCATTGTTACAGTCACTGGGAAAACTTCACATCAGCACACTTCGCAATCTGCATTCAGCAGTTTCCTAAGACGGTTTTCCAGATCACGACTTTTCTTCCCATAGAAAGTTGTTCCTAGGACTATTTATAATGTAGGCCTCTGCCTTTGGTTTCTAAATTATCCTGTATTTGGTTTTTCAATTCTTCTCCTTGGTCTGTCTTACTGTTTTTTTCTGAAGGATAAGCAAGCTGACTGATTTTGGGAGGGCAGCTCTGATTCACAAGGATCACGGTGCTGCTGCATGCATGACCCTCTGGCGGTGTGTAAGAAGGGACAGCTTTCTGGATGCCTTTCAGGGCTCTTGACCAATGCTTAACTACCTGTTTTTTTGTTTTCCTGAGTAAATTGTAAACCGCTGGTGGAGGCTCGGCTGATGAAGTGATGTATGCATTACGACTCACCTTCCCAGGGCTTTCCACTTCAGACAGGGGTCCCACAGGTTGGGAGGCGGGGCTAATGGAGTTCGCTCCTGGATCTTACTTTCTTCAGACTTGCTAAAGCATGGTTTGGGATATTATCAGAGATTATGGAGTGGAAAGTAGAGTTATTTGTGTTCTGCTATCAGTGTGTAGGAAGTTCAGTCTGTGAGTAGGAACCCTAGGATATTTTGTTAGAAATAGAAATTTAGGAGTGAGCTCATACCCTGTGTAGGTCCATTTCTTGAGGTCAATATACATCAGCTTAAACTCATACAAGGAGAAAGGTATATTTCTGGTCCACAGAGCAATTTTGTAACTTAATTGCTTTTCTCCATAGCTCCCCTTTATCTCACAGAGACAATTGCCTTCTCAGAGAATAAAGGAGCTCTCACTTTTGTTTTCTGTAAGAATGGTGGATAGAAGAGTCTAGAATGGGCTCTTTGAGGCAGCTTTCTTTAGCAGTGCAGTTTGTCCTGCGTGCATCCGTGGTATTTGTTGAAAAGGCCTTCTGCCTTTTGTGCGAGGAACAAGGCATATAATGCATACAGAAGTGCTTAATGTCACAGCTTGGTGAGGCAGCACATGGCCTGAACCCCTTCGTGTAGTTTGTCCTCAGACATGGGCATCATGGAAAGATAAGGCAGGGGCAGTTTTTCTTTTTATGACTAATGTGCTGCTTTTTGTGTGTTGCCTATTGTTTCTCCTATCTTTCCCCTTCCCGCCTCTCATCTCCCTCCCTCCCTCCTCTCATCTTCCTTCCTCCTCTCCCATCTCCTTCCTTCCTCCCATCTCCTCCCCTCCCTCCCTCCCTCCACCCCTCCCTCTCTCCCCCTCCCTCCCTTCCTCCTTCTCTCCCTCCCTCCTTCTCTCCTTCCCTTCAGTTCTATTGCTTGAATTCCACAAGGATCTTATGTTGGCGGCTGTTCTGTATCTTTGCAGTATACCACTTAGTCATCTAAGTAAATACTGAGCAACTACTAGATGTTGGGGTGTGCTGGGGTGTTTCTCCTTCTCTTCCTCATCCTCCTTCTGGTCTCCCTTCCTTCCTCCTTCTTTTCTCCTTCCCTTCTTTCCATTCTTATTGTTGGAAATGGGGTCCTGCTATGTAGCTCAGGACGAGGTTAACCTAGATATCCTTATACTTCTGCCTCCTGAGTGCTGGGATTACAGCCATGTAAGTACTTTCACTTAAGGGAATGTATTTGATTTTCACAGCAGTGTTCTCTAATGCATGGCATCTGTGCTATATAAATAAAGAAAAGGGGTCTTAGGTCAGGCAGTCAAGATAAAAGTAAATTGGAAAGTCATAAAATATTTGAATTTGCTGATAAATTTCAAAGACTCATTTCTAAGTTTAAAAAGAAGCAGCACATAAAGAAGGTCAGTGAATGACTGCATTGAGTATTTCTGTAGCATTGAATTGGACTTGGAGGGTGTGGACACTTCGCATAGCGATAGATTATTTCTTACCCGACTTCCTCCTCTTATGGACTAATCCAGAATGTGGCTTTAAACACACCCACGCTCAGTTATGATAGTAGAATTATCATACTAGTGTTCAACAATAGTAAACTAATTTAAACAATTTGTTTTACATTTTTGATAGAAAATGTAGGCGAATTAACCAAGACATTCAGGTTGTAAGATAACATTCCTATTCTCAATATATGTGAGTCCTATGTATAGAGAAAGGCTAGGAAGAAAGCAGGAGATCACTGAATTAGTGCATGAGGATGGTGGGTGGTTTCCCCCTCTATTGACAGAGTATGTGCCCCGGTTGGTTTACATATTCATTGAGCAATACTCATTATCTCCGAGTTTCTGTGTTCCAGGATTCTAAGAATGGTCTCTGTGTAGCTGGGGACCTAGGGACATAAAAGTTCTTCTTGAACCTCTTTGAGGGAGGGCTTTGAGTGTCAGCTGCTTATGTTCTCATTAGGAAGCTCAGACTGGGGCTGTCTGCTTCTGGGCTCAGGCTGCTTGCAGAATTCAGTTCAGGGTTCCACAGTTGGTAAGCTAGAGGCCACTTTCTAGTCCTGTGACCTCCACCGTTTCCTTTGTAGTCTTATGCATAAACTAGTGACATGTGGCAATTTGCTTCTTTAAGCTAGTGTTTCTCTTCAGTTCAGGAATCTACTCTATTACTGTTTTCAGTGCCATTTGTCAAAAGCTTACTACTTTTTAAAGACTCAGTAGCTCAACTAGTTTATCAGAGTTCCAGGTTCAGGGGGAAACCTTCAACATGTAAGGTAGAGAATTCACACATTCACCAAGATCACATCAGGTTGGGCAGTTTCCATTCATCCTAAGAAGAGGAGGTTATTGTAGTTTTCATCGTGGATCATGTGATAGAGGAAGATTTCAACAAAATACTTAATAATTACCATTATCCTTGTTAATTCGTAGTCCTCAAGCCAGAAATACTCACAGTACACTTCTCTCCATTGTAATGCAGGCATAGTATTTTGGGGAGGTGACTAAGTTCCTGACACTAGCTTTTAAGGATACATGTGCTCAAGTGAATTATTGAGGCCGCCTTGTAGGCACTCCTCACTCTCCTTTGGCAGATGAGGACACAAATACACAGAAGCTAAGTGACTTGCACATCCTCACTTTATAAGGTGGAAATATGACTTTCACTCATTCTCATAAACCCAGTGCCACACTCAAAGCCACTCAACTCTTTGTCTGAAGGGAAAGGAGGTTGATATAAAAAATACCCAGGTCTAAGTTGATGAAAGTCCTAGGTTTGGGTTCCTGATTGAGTTGGTGTAGAATTGAGCAGATTTCCATTCCTATGTAAGTAATATAAATTAGATATATTTCCTAACATTAAAAAGTTGCCTTATGAACACTCCTCCATTGTTGGTGGGATTGCAGACTGGTACAACCATTCTGGAAATCAGTCTGGAGGTTCATCAGAAAATTGGACATTGAACTACCTGAGGACCCAGCTATACCTCTCTTGGGTATATACCCAAAAGATGCCCCAACATATAACAAAAACACGTGCTCCACTATGTTCATAGCAGCCTTATTTATAATAGCCAGAAGCTGGAAAGAACCCAGATGCCCTTCAACAGAGGAATGGATACAGAAAATGTGGTACATCTACACAATGGAATACTACTCAGCTATCAAAAACAATGACTTTATGAAATTCGTAGGCAAATGGAGGGAACTGGAAAATATCATCCTGAGTGAAGTAACCCAATCACAGAAAAACACACATGGCATGCACTCATTGATAAGTGGCTATTAGCCCAAATGCTTGAATTACCCTAGATGCCTAGAACAAATGAAACTCAAGACGGATGATCAAAATGTGAATGCTTCACTCCTTCTTTAAAAGGGGAACAGGAATACCCTTGGCAGGGAATAGGGAGGCAAAGTTTAGGACAGAGGCAGAAGGAACACCCCCACATGTGGCCCATACATATACAGCCACCAAACTAGATAAGATGGATGAAGCAAAGAGGTGCAGGCCGACAGGAGCCGGATGTAGATCTCTCCTGAGAGACACACCCAGAATACAGCAAATACATAGGCGAATGCCATTAACAAACCACTGAACTGAGAACAGGACTCCGTTGAAGGAATCAGAGAAAGGACTGGAAGAGCTTGAAGGGGCTCGAGACCCCATATGTACAACAATGCCAAGCAACCAGAGCTTCCAGGGACTAAGCCACTACCTAAAGACTATACATGGACTGACCCTGGACTCTGACCTCATAGGTAGCAATGAATATCCTAGTAAGAGCACCAGTGGAAGGGGAAGCCCTTGGTCCTGCCAAGACTGAACCCCCAGTGAACAGGATTGTTGGGGGGAGGTGGTAATGGGGGGAGGATGGGGAGAAGAAGCCCGTATAGAAGGGGAGGGGGAGGGGTTAGGGGGATGTTGGCCCGGAAACCTGGAAGGGAAATAACAATCGAAATGTAAATAAGAAATACCCAAGTTAATAAAGATGGAAAAAAAAGGGGAAAGCAAAAAAAATAAATAAATAAAAATAAAAAAAATAAATCTGACAGATAAAAAAAAGTTGCCGTATAGACTGTCAAGTGTTTCTCAATGTGAAGTCCATACTGCTTTCTCTTGGTAAGCAATAATATATTTTAAAGTAAACACTGGGATGGTTAATCCAGTCAGCCAGGCATTTGGTAGGTCTCATAGCCTTCATATAGGTCAGTTTTCTTAATTTCCTTATTCAGAAGATAATTTGCAGAGGCATGTATGTGCCTGCCTTATAATACAGTCTATGACTCAGTGTAAGTGCATCAAAAATAATCTAACAAACATGTCAGGCCTGGTGCTGAGTTTTCCCAGCAAGTTATTAAATAGAGAGAAATCTCTGTGGCAGCAAAGCAGCTGGGAAGTGGGACAAAGGTGCCATGTCAGCTACCCTGGCTGTGCACAGGGAAGCACCCACTGAAAGGAGACCAGCAGGTCACTGTCCTAGATTGAAGGGTTCTGGGGTCCCAGGTTTAGAATTTCAGGGAACCTTTGTAGTAAAATCAGGTGACTTAGAGGTCATGATCTGTCTTGATATTGTTTACTGGTGAAGGTAACAATCTAACAGGCATCCCTCACGTGAACCTGATGTCTGGTTTTCTTCAGGTGAATGTTTAGTATTCTGGAGCATGTTTGTGTGGATATGCATTTGCATACGTACAGGTATGGTTTTCTGGATGTACACATGTACTGACAAGGCTGGATGCACACATGTATGTGTACTGTTTCCTATGCTACTAGCTCGAGCAGCGCCAACACAGATGTACAGAATTTAGGTTTAACTGCAGTATATCATGTAATACAATATTATTATAAAGAAAACCAGGCTATTCAAAAAATGGTAGTATTGTTTAGAGATTGCAGAAAATATTATCATCAATAAAATGTTTTGAAGAACAGTCTTTGGTCTTGTTGGTGTTCCATGGAGAATCTCTCCAGCTGATAAGAAGTTTTCTTTAAATTGTCTGTGTGGCTGGAGAGGCCGAGGGGTGTATTGTTGGCATCATTACATTAAATACAATTCCGAAATTTATTCTGAGTCTCAGAAAAAGAGTGAGATGACAAAGCTGACTCATCGAAGTATTTCCCTTCTGCAGACTCCACTCATGTCCTTTTTGAATGGCACTTCTTAGTATGCTTGCCCAATGAAGAGAGGGTGTTGTTATGATAGTTATTTGAGGGCTGTCTAAATAGCCTCAGATTCTTGACTGAGAAAAGTACTAACATCAGTAGCACTTGGACATGCTTCAAGATGGCTAATAGGGAAAGAACGTGCTCACTGCTGCTTTAGGTCCTAGAGGGTGTGGACTGGTACCATGCACTTTTTTAAAAATTTTTTTTTAACTTTTTTAATATTAATTTTTCGACAGTCCAGCTGTTGTCCTCCCTCCAAGCCCCCCCCACCTCCCACCTCCCCCCCAGTTCCCCAGGGTTCCCTCATCCCACCCCTGTCTCTAAGAAGATTTTCCCCACCCCCTGCCAGGCCTCCCCACTCCCTCAGGACTCAAAGGGTGGGACCTTAGATGAAATGCCCAACAGTGAGGAGAGGGAACTCATAGAGTCTACCTTATAGAGCCCAGAAAAACAGGACATCAAGTGAAGGGATGGGATTGTCACCCTACAGTCAAAAATTCTGACCTAGTGACTATCCTAAATTGGAATCCATCTCAAGGGGTGCTCCAAGGCCTGACACTATTACTGCTGCTATGGTGAGCTTCCAGACAGAAGCCTAGCATGCTGCCCTCTGAGAGGCCCTACCAGCAGCTGACTGAGACAGATGCAGATACTTGCACCCAGCCATTGGACTGAAGTTGGGGACCTCTGTGATTGAATTAGGGGAAAGCTGGGAGAAGCTGAGGAGGAGGGTGATCCCATAGGAAGACCAGCAGTCTCAACTAACCCAGACCCCTGAGATATCTCAGACACTGAGCCACCAACCAATCAGCATACAGTAGCTGGTCCGAACCTCCCCCTACCTCCACGTATATAGCAGAGGACTGCCAGTCTGACCTCAGTGGGAGAGACGTGCCTAACCTTGTCCCTTTTTGTCCTCCCTCACATTTGCACAGGAGGAAGTGTGGGGGGAAGACCAGGAGAAGCTGACTTTCTTCTGAGTAACTTTCCTAATTGTTGAGTTCTAAAGTACACCTTATGTTGGCTTTTAACTCTTGATAGTGTTTTGTGTGCTTATACAGTAGAAATGCCCTGTTATATAAAACAGTATCATGAGACCCAGCACTTAGCTCCTGGCTGGCAAGTACAAGACTCTGCAATCTGTGGCATATGCTTCTGATGTCAGCTGACATGAACTTTGTTCAGCAAAATGGTTTGTAAATATTGGTTCTGGTTTGGCAACAAGGGTGAACAAATCAGTATTTCTCCCTTATCCCGAGTTTATCCAAACAAACACAACAGTTTCGTATTTAAAAGCCTGGGCACTAATTGTTTCAGTTTCCAGTGTAGCCCCATCTGTCATGCGTGTTAATCATCCACAGAGCTGTTTGCTTTGAACGTGGCCACTGGCCATTAGGTTAAAACATCCTCTCAGCTGTCACCTTGCCTGAAGTCTGGGGCGGGTGGGAGGAGGATTAATTTCCCAAGCATGTGCAATTTCAGTGTTCCTGAAAGCAGAATTGTTACCCAAGAGCTGTCTGTCCTTAGTGTGGAAGAAATGAGCTGACATGGCAGGAACCCAGAAGCCCATGCGTCCTGTGACAGGCGCTGCTTACTCTCTCACCTTGCTCTCTGGCTTCTCTCCCCCTCATATCAGCACAGGTCATGTCCTAGTTACCTGGGGAGCCTGGAGACTTTAGCTTTAAACTCTTTGTCATTTCTGCCCCCCTGTGGGAAGAGTGGTAAGCAGCCTTTTCCCGGGCTGAGCTTCACATTTCAAATGCCCAGGTATCCCTTGGGCCTGCTAGATTTTCTGAAGTAAGTGTATGCTAACCAACCCGCAGACTGCAATATCAACCCAAGCCTTGGCCTCTTAACTGAAAGGACTTCAAGGCATTGTTTCCTATGGAAGACTCAGTGGAGCCAGCTGAATCTGGTTACCCCCACCTTGGAATGCGTGTGTTTTCGGATTAAGTTGAAAATTCTGGCTCGACCTGAGGTTGGATGTTGTAAGCACCAGGCATTCAGGGAGTATTAAAAACTCATGGAGGGTACTAGAAGTCGCCTCCCTTCCTGCTGGGCTGTGTCCTTGGCATTGTGTACAGACTGAGGTGAGCCTGCCATGGAGGGCCTGTTAAGTATGCCGGACCAAGCTTTTCTTTGTGGTAACTGTGGGTTGGCATTGGCCTTTGCATCAACTTCTACTGTCTGTCTGCCAATGATGTCTGTCTCTGAGCCCAGGAAAGCTTCCTGAGGTGCACTGTGGTTACACTGCTTTCTGGGAGTCATTAGAGCGTTAACTTTTCTATGCTGTGTTTCCAAAGTGATCTTTCTTTCTTTCTGAGCCATTTTCCCCACTGTACAGAACAATCTCTGTTTTCCATACCTTAAGCTACATCAAGATTAATGACCTAGCGTTTTAGAGGGAATGCATGCATGCTTTTGCAATTTACTAATGTAATTTTCTTTTACGATTTATTTTAATGATAAGTATGTCAAACTAAACTTCCATAAGCATCCTGAATCACCATTGTACACAGAAATGTAATGCAAGCCATAGCTGGGAGTAGTATGTGTAATCTTAAGCTATCTGGTGGCTACATTCTAAAACTAATAAGCGTGGGTTATTTCCTATTGTTTGAGAATTTTCTACATGCATATAGTGTGTTTGAATCAAGACCATCACCCACCCATTCCCTCCTCTGTGGCTTCTGCATTGTCACCACCACATATCTCACGTTTTGTTTATGTTAAAAGCCAATGTGTCCCCTTAGTGATGGCAGTATATGTGTAGGTGTAAGACCATCTACTGGCCTTTCAGAGGCCGTGTCCTTGAAGAAAGTTCGCTCTCCCTCTTCCTTTCCCAGCAGTAATTAACAGCCAATAGCTTCTCAGCTAGATGTGGGGCCTTGTGACCACTTCCCTCATCCTACGCTGTGATTTCGTCGGCCTTGAGCTTGTGCAGGTCTTGTGCATGCTGTGAGTTCATATGTGCTGCTGTCCTATTGGTCCAGAAATCTAGTCATCAAGACTGCCATTTCTTCTTGTAGTCCTTTCTTCTCTGTGATGATCCCTGAGCCTTGCAAGGTGTGTGCGGGTGTGTGTGTGTGTGTGTGTGTGTGTGTGTGTGTGTGTGTGTGTGTGTGTGTGTGTGTGAAAGAGAGAGAGAGAGTATGTGTGTATGTATGTGAGAGAGAGAGTGTGAGTTTGTATGTGTGTGAGAGAGCGTGTGTGTGTGTGTGTGTGTGTGTGAGAAAGTGAGTGTGTGTGTATGAGAGAGAGTGTGTGAGAGTGTGTGTGTGTGAGTGTGTGTGTGAGAAAGTGAGTGTGTGTGTGTATGAGAGAGAGAGAGAGAGAGAGAGAGAGAGAGTGTGTGTGTGTGTGTGTGTGTGTTCTCTTTCAGGGCTGAGCATGCCCTGAATGCTCTGTATCTATATTATATTCTGGACATTGACCAAATGTTAATTGCCATCGACTACATAGAAAAGTGCCTCTGATGAGGGTTGAAGGCTACATTAGCTCTGCCAGATGTATAGCTGACAAAGGGTTTCCCTCACTCTGTAGGCTCCTTCTTTACTTGAATGATGATGTTCCCTTATGTTCATAATACCACTTCAGTTCTGTGTGTTCATAATACCACTTCAGTTCTGTGTGTTCATAATACCACTTCAGTTCTGTATGTTCATAATACCACTCTTCAGTTCTGTATGTTCATAATACCACTCTCCAGTTCTGTATGTTCATAATACCACTCTCCAGTTCTGTATGTTCATAATACCACTCCAGTTCTGTATGTTCATAATACCACTTCAGTTCTGTGTGTTCATAATACCACTCTCCAGTTCTGTATGTTCATAATACCACTCTTCAGTTCTGTATGTTCATAATACCACTCTCCAGTTCTGTATGTTCATAATACCACTCCAGTTCTGTGCTATTGGGGCCTTGTTCAGAAATTGCTTTTCTATGTCTGTAAGGTGAAGCACATTCCCAACTTTCTCCTCTAACAGAGTCAAGGTATCTCATATGTTATATTGAAGTCTCTGAGTCTCTTCAGTTTGTATTTGTGCAGGGTGAGAGGTAAGGTTCACTGTTCTGTGAGTAAGCTATCCAGTCTGACCAGCACCATTTGTTGAAGATGCTGTCCTCTCTCGAATGCTTACTGCTGGCCTCTGTCAGAATTAGAGGGCAATGTCACTGTGGGTTTACAAATGGATCTTCAATTCCATTCCGTTGACCAGTATGAGGCATTGTGGGTAGTAGATTCATGGTAGAAGCGGCCAGCAGTATACCTCAAGACACGTGACCCATAAAACTTCTACTGGCTCTCATTTGAATTACAAAAGAGATCTGAAATTGAGAGGCAATGATGAAGACTATGTAATCTGAGCTAGAATATCCAGCCTCTTGTGCAATCTGAGCTGACAGAGTGTAGCCCAGGATCACCCTTCTTTGTGCCATCTGAGCTAACAGAGTGTAGCCCAGGATCACCCTTCTTTGCATTGCTTTCCACACATAACGTGGGAGACGAATACCAGTGCCTTCACCATAGTTAGAGCGAGAAAGCGTTTAAGGTACTTAGAAAAGCATCTGGCACCTGGTATTTCGGTTTTACTGTAGTTACTAGTGTTTCTGTAAAGCCTACTGCTGTAGCTGTGCTGTGGTGGCAAAGAAGAGTCGTTTGTAAGATCTGTCAGTGATGACTGTGTGTTTTGACTTCTTGGCTTATCGTCTGTGTGTCAGCATATGACAGGCATTACCTTGATTTGAGCAAAGTACATTTTCTTCCTTTTATGTTTAAAATGGCCAAGCTTGGCAAATAGCTCCTGGCTGAAAAGTTAGGCAGGGAAGAACTGAAATCTGAACACAAGAGTGCCTGACAATCTAAAACACAAACCTCAGGTTAAGCTAATGTGAAATACTTCCGGATGAAGATACTGCATGATAAATACATTGAGCGGATATTTGCTTAAATTTAGGTAAAATTTAATTTGGGAGAAGATTCAAAACCATACCTAGTAAGACAGAGTTTTTCATCCAGAAGAGAGGCTATGTGTGTGGAGATGAAATAGCTTTCTGGGAAGGACTCAGAGGAGTCAGGCTGCTCAGCTGCTGCTGGGAACGCAGTGCTATAGTGCCTGTGAGGGAATTTTTACTTTTGCAGCTCTTAGAAATAGATGTGATCCAGAGATTCAACTCCTAGATAAAATCCAAGAAAGCAGAAAGTGTATGCTCACAGAAGGCTTTGGAATATAGAACTGAGGTTGGCTGCCAAGCAAGGATGGGCGATGGGGGGTGATGTCAATGTTCCTGGAACTGATCTGAGTTTCAGATGCACAAAGCCTGCTAAAAACCTGTGGAACATAATAAATGAATTGAATGTAGATGAATTGTTCCAGTTAAGCTAAGAAAAAGAAAAGGGAAAAAGAAAACAGAAGAGTGCTATGATTTGAGTGCCCCCCCATTCCCCCCATCCCCCCATCCCCCCCAAGACTCATGCTTACAAAAACTTCAGTCCCTGCTGTTAGGTAGTAAGAGCCTGAGAGGACGGGGTAGAAAGATGTTCTGCATAGGCTTCTCCTTGTTGGTCCTGTCTTCTAGCTAACCTTTTTTGGGGGAGAGGAGGCTTCCCCAGTGGTTCCTGCCAGATATGTCTGATATTTTACTACCTATTTTCTGCTTGCTGGTTTATCTATTTCAGCTTGCTGTATGCTTAATAGACTCATTTGAAATTTAAAACAGAGGGGGGTGGGAAGCTACTATTACAGGATGGAGGACTTTCAGTGTGATAAGGGCTGAGTGGGGTCCTCGGAGTGAAGCTCAGGGATGGCATTACTGTTGGCTTTATGGGAAAGAGGTGAGACCAGGCAATATGCAGATACATTTGCTGTCTCCTACTCTAACCATGTGAGGTACCCTTCAGATCTCAATAGCAGGGTCATACCAGATGTCCAGACTTGCCAGACCAAATAACCTGGTTACAGATTATCCTACCTCAGTTATTTGATTACAGTTTACAGAGTTAGACCAAAGAAATTTTTGAAAGGGCATTCGGTTTATTGCTGGAACGGATACGTGATGTTTGGGAAGAGTGCAAGTATAACCCAACAGACGGCGGACAATGCTCTGGTGTTCCAGAGGCTTCTTGCCACTTCTGGGGACCCATGCGGAGCCTCTTGGTTCCTTCTGGATCAAGCAACTGCTACTGATTGATGGACTGGATTGCCGTTGCTGATTCCTGTTTGAATCTCCCCCAAAGAACTACTTTAAGACATGTCCACATCCCCCTTGTCCTATTAACCTTTCTTCTTTCCCTACCTTTGGTTGGTGGGCAGTAAGAGAGGTTAATGCATTTAAGAGCCCTTGTTAAAGCAGGTTTTAAAAATATAAGCCTACAGACCAAGGCAGAGGAAATGCTAGGTACAGGAGGCGAAGGCTGTTAAAACTTGAGTGTTTCTGTAGTGGAGGCGTGAAGTGGAAGTGGTCTAAAAGCTCCCTAAATCTTGATTTCTAATAAAATTCTTACTTGTAGAAGGGTTTTAAAAATGCTGAACAATTCTGTGTTTCTAACAAAACAGAAACAAAGTTACACATTTCCCTCTCTGCCATACCTTCTTTCATTGTTCTTTCTAAGGCTTGTTTTCTTCCTGTATTCTTAGCCATGATTACTTCGTTTCTGAGATCACATATTCTTTTTTTCTTGGAACTGGGGACCGAACCCAGGGCCTTGCGCTTGTTAGGCAAGCGCTCTACCAGTGAGCTAAATCCCCAACCCAAGATCACATTCTTTACACAGGGTCTGTTGGCTGTGTGTGTGTGTGTGTGTGTGTGTGTGTGTGTGTGTGTGTGTGTGTATGTGTGTTTGCACACGTGTGAGTGTGACACCGTACTTGTGCGCCTTTCTACTTCTCACAACACCTGCTGCTGTCTCCTCATTGCTCCTTACCTAGCCTGTGCATTACCTCTGTTACTCTGGAGTATCACTCAGGGCCAAGGCTAATAAACTCACGCTATAGTTCCTTTCTAGTATAGTTTGTTTCCAGTTATTTCAGGTTTCTGTTTGTGTGGTTTACGCCATGCATTGACCATGTGTTTGATACTGGAAGATGAACAAACAGCTATCAGTGGTTAGATTAAGGGGCTTTACTGTTAGGAGTGCTGGAGGAAGGGGACCAGCTAAGATGAAGAGCCAGTTGAGGGGCATGGTCATCGTTTTTTTTAGAGTTGTTGCTGGTTGGTTTTCTGTTTGTTTTTTGTTTTGTTCTTTTGAGCATTTGTAGGTTCACAGCAAAACTAGACAGAAGATAGAGATTTCTGTATAGCCACCCACAAGCATAGACTTCCACATGCTTAGCCTTCTCTGTAGAAACAATCCCACTTGTATAACTTGAGCACATACTTTGCACCCCCAAATGTATAGCTTTCTAGCCTGAACACCACCCTTTTTGGAAAATTCCATTTCCAAGGTAGCACCTTTGTTATAATCTTTGCACCTTCACTGACACATTTGTAACTGAGAGACACACTCGTTACAGTCTGCGTTCTTAAACTGACACAATATTATCACTTAAAGCCCAAAGTTTCCTTTAGGTTTATTGTTGTGTACTTTCTGTGTATTTGTCTAAATGTTTAATAGCATGTATCTATGTTTATATAGAGTAGCTTTACACATGATGCTTGTGTCCTGATGAGCCATTAGTTTTATTTGTGAGTGTGTGTGTGTGTGTGTAGTGTGTATGTGCACGATGTATCTACATGCTCATCTGTGCGCATGGTTAGAGCTCAGATGTCAGCATTGTCTGTCTTTCTCTAGCACTCTTCAAGTTAGTTTTTAAGACAGGGTCTCCCATTGAATCCAGGCTCACCAGTTATCTAGAGTAGCTGGCTAGTAAGTTCCAGGAATCCTCCTGTCTCTTCCCTCTCCTTTGAGTACCAGAGTTTCAGATATGCACCAACATGCCCAGGTCTTAATTTGGATATTAGTGATCTGAGCTCAGGCCCATAGGCTTGGGAGGCAGGAACATTCCTGATTGATCCATCTCCCTGAGGTCCAATAAACATCTTTCTCAATTCATCTTTATGCTGGGAATTTTTGTCATTCCTTTCATTATTATCTCTGTGTGATTAAGAGTTTAATTGCTGATGGTTTTTCTGTGGGGCACTTTTACAGGAAGTAACAAGATAACCCTTGTTATCTGGTACATGGTAGGAGGCGTCTGCTGAATTAAATGTTATCATTAACAGTTTCCATGACTCCCATATGCACAGTACTTTTAAAGACCTAAAGGTGAATGTGGGAGTTAACTTTGAAAGCACATCTCTGTTTCAACACTCGTACACCTAAGGCTCAGGAACACCACAGAAGAGGAGGCAGAGAGATCTGAAGAGCCGGAGGGTCAGGGAGTTTGCTGTGAGGTATGTCATCTAGCAGTATTAAAGCTATACCCATAAGGTCTCACCAGCATGACAATGACCATGACAGCATGGCAAGGAGAAGTCCATAGGGCTTCAGTGTACACAGAGAACTATAGGCAATTGAGAAAAGCTGGGAGTAGGAGAGGGAGTCCTCCCCTGGAAGAGCATACACATTGGTGTGTGTATACACACACACACACACACACACACATACACACACACTCTTGCAGTAACAGTAAGTGAAAAAATAGGCCATGAATTTGAAGGGGAATGGAGAGAGGTATATGGGGGTGTTTAGAGGGAGAAAAGAGAAGGAAGAGATGTAATTAATCTCAAAAAGAGGAAAGACTGAAGAAACTGAGGCTTAAGGGGATGAATAACAACTGTAAGATTACATAGCACTTACTGACAGTTGAGAGTAGAAAGCTGAGCACCTGGGTTTTGTACTGCATGGTTTTTGTACTACATGGTTTTTACTACCTGGATGAGAGCATCATAGAATATACTTAGGCTCAAATCAAGCCATAGATCATTATTTAATTTTTCCAGTTTTATATGTAAGACTTCAAACATGGTCCATACTCATGGGTACTCATAAGGTTTGAAATGCTGTGTTGGAGATACATAGAATATTAGCTCTAAGGATTTTAGTTTCTTACGTTAAAACACAAGATGAGTTCTTGACATCACCCTTTCTTGCTGATAATGCTTTAGAAGGGCCTGTATCCTTGCTTTGGATGTATTAAGATAGATATCGTTGGAATCCTAGCTTTTCTTTTAGTCAAAGGACCTGGTGCACGGGACCAGGAGCAAAGGTATAGACCTCATTCTGTACACAAGTTACATTGCCACCTAGTAGGCTGCTGGCAAAAGGCACTGTATCCTTTCCATGTAGGGAATATTTTTAGGATAATTCCATCTTGAGTTCTTGTAACAGTCCTAATATAAAGCATTGAGGTGGTGAAACGTTCTAATTGGATAATTGCTAGAGTCAGCATTGTGATGATTTCCCCTCTGGCATTCTGGAGATGAGTGCTCCTTAGCTGCACAATTGTAATATCGTCACCAGAAAGGTAAGTGGATGATCTGTGCTGGACTTTTGCAACAGAAGCAGTTAATGACCTTCATTACTATTAGGATTTTCATAATAGATCCAGTGTGTCCCATGATCAGAGAAAAAATTAACAGTGACTCAATAGAGTCTAATTTTATAAACTTGGATTTTTGTTGACTAGCTGGACTGTATCTACTAAAGCTAACAAGTCACCTATAATATGGTCATGTAGAATGAGAGATTGCCTTAATTTCACATTTGTAACAGGATTTTTCTTACAGTATGTGAACTTAAATCTCCATCCATGAGTGATTTCCTATGGGGGCTCGAGAACTCAGGCTGGCTGAGGCATATCAAAGCCATCATGGATGCAGGGATCTTCATTGCAAAGGTTTGTGAAGGCACAGGAAAGAGTAAAGGGGTTAGACACAAAGCTAGTATAACCTCAGAGCATGGCTCTCCTGTATTCACATATGGGTAGCAGGCTTTGCTGACCTCATGTGGTGAACGTGATTTTGTGAAAGAGTGCAGTGTGTAGATAACTGTGTGTTAACACAGTGGTCGAATGCTAAAATATTTCTGGAATATTCTTTCATCAGATTTAATCTTGGATAAAGGAAAGAATTTTCTGTAGGAGACTGTACAACTCCATGGGAGTCACCTCAGTGAGAGGGGCTTAGCTTATATTCAGTAGATCCTGCTTTTCAGTCATGACTTAGGCAAATGCTAACAGATTCTATTCTGCCATTGGAAGGATCTTGCTGGAACTTAAATGTAAACTGTGCTTTTTTAAATATAAAATGTTTTTATGTAAAGTGTTTAATAATTCTATTATGATATTGGCTGTTTTCTATAAATAAATTTCTTAGATTTCCGCCTAAAGATAACCATGCCTTTGTGGTAGTGATGCCATTTATTAGCTATTTACTGTTGCTTAGTACCTGCTATGGTGCTGTGGTTGTGGTAGTAAGCAGTATGAAGTCAAGTCTCTTACAGAAGTGACACATACTCACACACATAAAAGTATAATTTCAGTTACTGATAAATTTCCCAGTGCAAGGCAGCAAAAGATGCATACAGTTCCTGATATAATCTTTACCTTTTCTTCTTCCTCTGAACGTATTACTTGGCCCTCTTTTTATCTGTAACTTCATAATTTGATAAATTAGAATTTATGTACCTTTCCTTTTTAGAAAAGGCCTGTAGCAACCCCAGAATTTCAGGAAGGCGTAACTTAGGTTGCAGGTGAGCTGGGGACAGGTCATGAAGGTGTGTTGCATAGTGCATAAACTTGTATTCAGTACATTTGTTAATTCGTGGTGATTTGAATGTTGACTTTTATATGTAATGAGAAAGAAAGAAAAGCTTTGACCACTAGTTCTAAGAAGGCTGGGCTGTGCTAATTCCAAGATCCCTTAGTCTGTAGCCAAACCTAATAGTCACAGTGATTGTCATTTCAGGCAGTTTCAGAGGAAGGGACAAGTGTGCTTGTCCACTGTTCTGACGGTTGGGACAGAACGGCCCAGGTGTGCTCGGTGGCAAGCCTGCTGCTGGACCCTTACTATCGGACTCTGAAAGGATTCATGGTGAGTCTGGTGAGAACATTTCTGAGGAGGCAGTGCCTTGACCAGAAGTGCACTTCATTTTCAAAATCTTGTGTCTTTTTTTTCTAAGCAGCATTATTTTTCTTTTAACTAAATCAGCAAGGTTCATTAAAAGGGGAGAAATTGAAACAGGCTTGAAATACATTAATACTGAGGATATTGAAATTAGTTTAGTTCAATGCTCCTAGGTGTGAATTCAGGAGCAATTTAAAATATATTTAAAAATTTGGAAATTAATGATTTTTATACACAATTTGTTATGAGTATTTAACATGAGGTAGTGTATGACTATCAACAGAAAACATGAGAAAAACATTTAAAAATTCTGTATTGTACATACAAATAGTTGGGATGAAAAAAAAAAGAAACAACATTCACTTTTAAGTCCCTGTTTTCTAAGTGGTCTTTGACAGAACTGGATGATAGTGTAGAACTTCACTGTTTCCTATCTTTCTGGAATTGGGAACACATCTTGGAAGCTGGAGCCTTTCTGGTAGACATCACAATAAGATGTTGAAAGCTAGAATCTTTCCGGTAGACATCACAATATGACGTTGACTTCAGCAACAGTTGCCTGGGGTGTGATGTTATGAATGAGCTGGCAGAATTCCTTCAAATGCTTGGTCCACCCATGCTGTGACCTGGTACCTGCCTCTTGATAGAAAGTTCTTCAGTGGATCCTGAATCCGCTTGGGACAGAGGCTGACAGGAACTCCACAAAAAACATCTGTATCACTGACTGTTGTTGAGACTCATGTCAGCTGGCGACAAGGCAGAAGAAGCAGGACACTTCTTCAGAATCACTACTTTAGACAATTGAGATACAAATGTTCCTGCCTCGATGTTTTCCTGAGCAGACTAGATGCCTTTGTTTAATTGAGAGCGTCAATGCCGCCATGAGTCTTTTTCTTTCCTACACTAGAATCTTTCCACATTAAGCCATTACACTTATAAAAGGCACTTAGAGTTGTCAAGGGCAGACTTCAGCTCTTCCGTGGATTTCTAAGGAGTGATATTAATGAAATTATTCCATATTATTTCATTAACATTTGTTAAAAAGAAAACAGCATTCCATATTGGTTAACAGATGAGGTTAAGAATAGAAAGAATAGGATATGAAGTACTCCCTGATCTTTGGAGGACATTTCATCTGTATTCCTCTCTCTAGAATGGTGGGTAATAATAGCTGTCAAACAAGATGACAGCAAGCATGGTGTCTGGCACACAGGAGGACTGTGGGTAGTTACTGTAGTCTCACACGTGTCTTTTAATGTTTATGTAGTAGGCCTTCATTCTGGATGCACTCTGGATAATGTGGTTAAGATTTATTTACTATTGTTTTATATAGGAGGTTTGCTTGAAAGAATATGTGGACCTAGAGTGGTGGACAGTTGTCAGGAGCCAGATGGCCTGAAAGTGCGTCCTCTTTAGAACATCAAGTGCTCTTAATGAATCCTCTCCTGTTGATAGCATATTCTTAGTCACGTGGGATTTTCCTCTGCTCCCAGTAATGAGTCCTTTTTTTATTAGTTTGGTTCTCTTATATTTCTCTTAGAAGCTTCCATATTTATATTCCTTTTTTCTTGTGTGTGTGTATAGGTGTTAATTGAAAAGGACTGGATTTCCTTTGGACATAAATTTAATCATAGGTAAGCATTATGTTTTTCTTTCATTGAAAATAGATTTATTTTTAATATACTATATCCTGATTCATTTTCCCTCTCTACTCTTCCCAGTTCCTCCCCATACTCCTCCCTATGTATCTAACTCCTTTTTACCTCTCATTAGAAAGCAAACAGGTATCTAAGGGATGATAATAAAATAGAAGTTAAACAAAAAATAACTAAGTTGAAATAAGACAAAACAAACAAAAGGAAAAGAGCCTAAGGTACAAGAAACAGATATAGACACAGAGGTTTGCACATTCAAGAATCTCTAAAAACACAAAACTGGAAGCTGTACTATATACAAACCTGTACAGTAAAGAAACAATAAAAGATAAAAAAAAAGAAAAAGAAAAATCAACCCCCCTGGCATAATGTTAAGCGACAAGGATCCTCCAAAGATGCTCTTGTCTTCTGCTGGTCACGTGCTGCTGGACATTCAGTGCCCTTAAGAGTAGTTTGTTTCCCTAATGAGATTCCCCTGGATGAAACTTAAATTTCCATTTGCAAGTGGTTAGCAATTGGAGAGAGCGTGTGGATTAGGGATAGGAACATGTACCCTCTTCCGTTCGTTCTAGGGTCCCATCTGGTGCAGGTTACCTCAGTCTCAGTGCATTCATGTGTGCTGTATTGATTTAGAGGGCCTTGTTTTCTTGGTGTCCTTCCTCCAAATCCTTATAGTTCTTACAGTCTTTCTGCCACCTCTTCTACAGGACACATACAATTTAGGGCTGAGTGTTCTTAGGTCTCTCACTCTCTGCGTATAGTCTGGCTGTGGGTATTTGCATTTTTGCCATCTCTGATGCAGGAGAGCTTTTCTGACAATGGCTGAGCAAGTGCTGACCTATAAGTCCAATAGAATGCCATTATGTGTTATTTTATTGCAGTTCTTTTAGTAGAACAGTAGTAATTGGTTTTACCCTAGATCCTTGGGCTGTCCAGTCTCAGGATCGTAGTTATGCAGGCAGTGTTCAGTATGGACCCCATCTCAAGGAGTGGGCCTAAGTCACATCAGATGGTGGTTGGTTACTCCTACAAGTTCTGTGCCCCCATTACACTAGCACTATTTTGTAGGTAGGTCAGCATTGTAAATCCAATGGCTTGGTGTCTGTTTCTCCTTTGGTAGCATACAGAATACCTTCCTGGACTCAAGTCACTAGGGTGTAGGCATCAGTCTATTTTGTAAGATTCTGCTGTGATATAAGATTTGCTGTTCTGCATTACTTATTCCTTGTTCTTTGGGCGGGGAGGGGTATGGTTTTCTTCCTTAGATGGAAGTTTTCCTTCTAGTGCTTTCTGTAGGACAGGATTTGTAAATGGATACTGCTTAAGTCTTTTTTTTTTTTTCTTCCACCTATGTTGATTCAAAGTTTTGCTGGGTATAGTTGTCTGGGCTGGCATGTGTGGTCTCAGGGTTTGCAGAACATCTGTCCAGGCCATCTGGACATTCTCCCATTGAGAAGTTAGCTGTTATTCTAATAGGTCTGCCTTGATGTGACTGTGTCTTTTTCCCATGCAGCTTTTAATTTTCTTTTGTTGTTGTTGTCTCTCTAGTGTTGTATTGTGTACCATGGGAAATTAACTACTTTTTAGTCCTCTTAGGACGAATGGAAACTGCCCAACCAGATGTGATCCTGGTGAATGTGTGAATTCTCTACCTTACATACTGAGGAAGGTTTCCCCCTGAACCTGGAACTCTGATCATACTAGTCTAGCTACTGAGCCTTTAAAAAAACCTAGTGCCACATAGGGCCACTGGGGGGTCCCAAGTAGAGTGTGCTTCCAGCCACCAGGGGCTGACAGAGGGATGGGGACTGTAATGGGACTCAGAGGCAGGGAGGGCTGGGATAGCCACAAGGAAGGGGAACCTGGTCCCAGAGCAAGGTTCAGCGGAGTGGCACCTTCAAGCAGGCTGCTACAGGTCTGGGGATGAGACCCAGGGTTATTTCTAAAAATCATTCACTAGCAGTCTCAATAGAGAAATGTGACTGGGAACAACACTGCAATGTTGGATCTGTGGTCAACTCTGCTGAAGAAATGGTCTTTACAGCCAGTAACCCAGCAAATGTTAAGAATTGCTTTACAATTGCTTCTGTATCAACCTAACAAACCTCAAAAGTAAATTTGGAATAAAAAAATATTATTTGTCCAGGAAAAGTTACTTGTCACACACATTCTCTTTCCAAACTTTCATTACAATCTTTATCTTTTAACTGGAATTTTAAAATTTATTTTCGTATTTCATCCTGTTTTTTTATGATTTACTTAGGAATTAAAGTGGCTTTTATGATAATCTTTGCATTTATAGCTTTCTAATTCAAACAAAAAAACTCATACGATACTTTGTTTTATAGATATGGCAATTTAGACGGTGACCCAAAAGAAATCTCTCCAGTAATTGACCAGTTCATCGAGTGTGTCTGGCAGTTAATGGAACAGTTCCCTTGCGCCTTTGAGTTCAATGAGAGGTTTTTGATTCACATTCAACATCATGTTTACTCCTGCCAGTTTGGGAACTTCCTGTGTAATAGCCAGAAGGAGAGACGAGAACTCAAGTAAGTTTTGGTGTCCAATTTTTAATGATTTTGGCAACTGTGCATTTCATATAGATTTTCATAATTCTGAGAACTATTTAATTGAGTTACAAAATTATTCTACATTTTTTTCTATTCCTGACATTTAATAAGTGCTTTAAATATTACTTACCAGATCACAAAATATGTGATTTCTGTCTGAATTAGATAGGTGATAAGACTTGACACTAATAATTAAAGGAAACTTCTGGAATTAAAGAAATTAACTTTGTCTTTTAAAAAAGCTAGACATTTGATAGAGATAATAAAAACTTCAAATTAAATGGAAAAGTATACTTGAAACTGAGGCCATTAGGCTTTTACTTTTTTTATCCAGTATATTCTGTGTACATAGCAGTTGATGAATTTGATTATAAAGACATTTTTATTCACATAGATCCTATACAGTGCCTTTCACTCCCTCTGAACCCCCAAGTTACTTGCGATGAAGCATCACAGTAAATAGCCTATAGTATAGAAAACAGGAACTCAGGGCTTAGAACTCACGATCTTTGCAGCTGAGTACCACCACACTGGACAACTCCAGCCAGGTTAGATCAAAACTGTGTTGCATTAGTCAAGGCTAGTATCTGAAACATGGAATCTCAAATAACATTATGAATTAAGGTGATTTAAAAAGTGCAAATTACTTTTTGAGCTCCTTATAGCATGAAAATAAATTTTTAACTGTACTGTGTTGTATATGGCATCCAGTTTAATTGTGGAAAACAATGAGTTCACATCAAGTAGATTTCAGTAAATTTATGCCATCTGGAGTGGAATAGAACATGATTTTTTTTCTTCATCAAACATCAAGTATAATTTCTACACAGTTCATGCTTGTTCACAGAGTGGTTCCTGTACAAGCACGGGAACCGAAGATCAATGCCCAGAAATTGCATTTAAAAACAAAACAGAACGAACACTGGGTGTGTAGCAGCACACTTATAAACAGTTTATTTTAGGTGTGTGTTTTGCCTGAATGTAAGAATGTGCACTGTATGTATGCCTGATACATGCAGAGGCCAGGAGTGGGTGCTGGATCCCCATTACTGAAGTTAAGGGAGGTATGCCACCATGTGGTTACTAGGAACCGAACCTGGGTCCTCTGAAAGAACTGCTTAGCCAACCATCTCTCCAGTCTGCTTGGTGTGCTTATGATCCCTGTGCTGGGAAGTAGACACTCACAGATCCTTTTAGATCTCTTGGTTCAGTGAGAGATCTTTACTCAAAAAAACAAGTGGTATTTGGGAGATGAATCAACGGTTAATTTTGTCATAAACAGGAGGACAGGAGTTTGGGATCCCAGAACTAATGTAATACCCTAGAGCAGCTGGCTAGTGAACTGTGAGGTGGGGATGTGACTGAGAGGGCCTGCTTCAATGAGTAAGGTAGAACAGGTAAGGATGATTCTTGACATCAACTATAAGTCCCCACTTGTACATACACACACATACATACATCTGTCCATACACCACCTCATGCACACTGAGAATGGAAAAAGGGTTCACAGTTCCTGAAGGAGGCTCCCGAGGTTGAATGCTGGCCTTTGATGAAGCTATAGCATGCCTGAGTAAGAATGTGCACACAGCAGAGCATACCCTTTAGTCTCACTCATGTTTCTGGATAGTCTGTGGTCTGTTGCACTAGGATAGCTAATCATAATGGCTTTCAATACTGGCTTTTCTAACTAGCTGTGAGATTTGGAGACTACTCTCCATTCATTTATCTCTTCATCCAGAAAATAGGATATAATAGGAATTGTGGATTAAATAAAAACAAAACAAAACAAAAAGATATAACCAATGTTTCTTTAAGTACTCAAAATAACCAAACATTTTGTCAAGGCTAGTACAGAGAGTAGTGGTATGGAGACTATTATAAAAATGTTTCTTCACATGAAACTCAAGACGGATGATCAAAATGTGAATGCTTCACTCCTTCTTTAAAAGGGGAACAAGAATACCCTTGGTAGGGAAGGGAGAGGCAAAGATTAAAACAGAGACTGAAGGAACACCCATTCAGAGCCTGCCCCACATGTGGCCCATACATATACAGCCATCCAATTAGATAAGATGGATGAAGCAAAGAAGTGCAGGCTGACAGGAGCCGGATGTAGATCGCTCCTGAGAGACACAGCCAGAATACAGCAAATACAGAGGCGAATGCCAGCAGCAAACCACTGAACTGAGAACGGGACCCCCGTTGAAGGATCAGAGAAAGGACTGGAAGAGCTTGAAGGGGCTTGAGACCCCTTATGAACAACAATGCCAAGCAACCAGAGCTTCCAGGGACTAAGCCACTACCCAAAGACTATACATGGACTGACCCTGGACTCTGACCTCATAGGTAGCATTGAATATCCTAGTAAGAGCACCAGTGGAAGGGGAAGCCCTGGGTCCTGCTAAGACTGAACCCCCAGTGAATGTGATTGTTGGGGGGAGGGCAGCAATGGGGGGAGGATATCACCCATAAAGAAGGGGAGGGGCAGGGATTAGGGGGATGTTTGCCCGGAAACCGGGAAAGGGAATAACATTCGAAATGTAAATAAGAAATACTCAAGTTAATAATAAAAAAAAAAAGTTTCTCTACCATGCCAGTGGTAAAGTCACTGATAAATACTAATTCTTTTCCAGCTTTAATGTAAAATACTTGTTATTTAGAAGAACCAAGATTGGTCCATTCATTCATTCATTCATTCATTCATTTATTTATTTATTTATTGCCTTTCTTTGAAATAACAGGATTCAAGAAAGAACTTACTCTTTGTGGTCGAACCTGTGGAAGAATCGGGCTGACTACCTCAATCCTCTGTTTAGAGCTGACCACAGTCAGACCCAGGGGAGCCTTCATCTGCCTACAGCTCCATACAACTTCACATATAAGTAAGCCTTTAGAAACTTGCCAGATGTGGTTTGCAGCTAACTGGTAATGACTTAACATTCAGAGGTGTATGAAGTAAAAGCTCCGAGGTAACTGGTAATGACTTAACATTCAGAGGTGTATGAAGTAAAAGCTTCGAGGCTTTGCTGGACATAAACCCGTCAGAGAAGATGCGTGGCTGTCAATGGTGGCGTGCCGTTTCTCTTTGCACTGCTCTACATGTGAGATTCCCTTCAGAAATCGATGCGTTAGAATAAGGCCTTTAACAATACAAGTTCCCATCATGGTAACTGTTTGAAGTGCAAGCAAGGAAGTTAAAGAGGAGAGAAAAGTCCTGTAGAAGTAGAATTTGAAACATAAGTCTGGAGGAAATACCTGCCTGTGGAAACCATGGATTTGTAAGATTAGGTACTGGGGTAGGGGGAGCAACCTGGCCTTCACAGGTTCTAAGAAGATTATACTACATGCCTACTGCATGCTTTCCAGTAAAGATATACTACATGCCTACTGCATGCTTTCCAGTGAAGATATACTACATGCCTACTGCATGCTTTCCAGTGAAGGTATACTACATGCCTACTGCATGCTTTCCAGTGAAGGTATACTACATGCCTACTGCATGCTTTCCAGTGAAGATATACTACATGCCTACTGCATGCTTTCCAGTGAAGGTATACTACATGCCTACTGCATGCTTTCCAGTGAAGGTATACTACATGCCTACTGCATGCTTTCCAGTGAAGGTATACTAAATGCCTACTGCATGCTTCCCATGGCACTCACTTCTGTCTTGTATCAAGGTCTGACACACCGCCTGTTCCATTCCTTAAGATGGTTTCAGTCCTGGTTACCTCAGTATTATCTGACAGCACAGCAGAATATTAATTCTATATGAAAATGCCTGCATAGCTTGTGCAGAATAGCACTTTTTAAGACTGATGGACATGTGCTGCAGTTATTTGTATCCCAGCTAATTCATTAATAGCCCATAACTAGTGGTTATAACTACATCACTGCAGCTCAGGCACTGTTCTCTGTGCTGCAGATAAGATACCTTGTCTCCGAGGCATTTTTTAATAGGCCTAACGATACCCCCAGCATGAGATTTGTCCCATTTGCATTCCATAGTGCTTTACTGTCTAGAATAGACTTAGTGAAAATGTAAATGTCAGTTTCTGTGGTTGCAATAAGGTCAAAGCTATTGTAAGTTTAAAGGCCAGATTTTCTTTGCAGCAATAATTCTAACTATAATCATAAGATCCTCAAGTCCACTGATAAAGTTTGCTTCTTCAGTCTATTATAGAAAAACATATTATGAATGTTCTTAGTATTAATATAAAATTACTCTTCCTAAGAGATGTTAACTACTCTAGAAGATACCAACCTGAAATTATTACTTTTAGTGGTTGCTTTTTCAACCTTGTAACTTGCTGTTGATTATTAATATAATAATATTGTTGAGCTGTGATACTGAAGACTTGGGATTGTGGGTTTTCAGACTGGGATATGTGCTATTCTTCCTTCTCAGGTTTTGGAATGGGATGTATAACCGCTTTGAAAAGGGGCTGCAGCCTCGACAGTCTGTTACAGATTACCTCATGGCTGTGAAGGAGGAGTCCCAGCAGCTGGAGGAAGAACTGGAGTCCCTAGAAGAAGTAATAAGTCTTGCTATTATTTATCTTTTCCTGTGCGCATTTCTTGAATATTACCTCAAGGAAGACCCTTAAGATCTAGAACATAAATACAGCACAAGCCATTTTTAAGTCAGTGGGTCAACACCTAGACAATGAAGCCCAAACTGAAAACTGTTCAGTCATCTGTGTTAGTTTTTGTCTCACTTCAAGTTTGTAGAAATACTTTATTGGTCAGTACATTTTATTTTTCCATCTCTCTCTCCCTCCCCCCCCCCCTTAGTTTTCTTTAAGAAACAAAAAACAAAAGTTCATGAAAATGTGAAAAGGCAAAATTGAATACATTCAACTGAATTGAAACCTGCTGCTCCATTTTAAAAATTACATATTAATACTGCATTGACATATAGATAGCTGAGATTGGCTATGCAGTTTTCATTACTGGACAGAGATGTTGTATTATACATAAATTCCTATTTCTTACTTGCTGTCTTCATCTTAGTGAGTATTATTCATTCTTCCCCATTTATCATAAACTCTACTTTAACATTTGCCCAAGAACTGGGTATAAATTCCTATTGTTTGGAATCTGTATTTTCAAGTTAGAATAAATGTTTTAAATAGAATGAGATGCGGTTGGGGGTGGCTTAGTGGTTAAGAGCACTACTCTCAGAGAAGATCTGGGATTTGGTTCTCAATACCCAGTAGTGGCTCACAACTATAGGTAACTACCGTTCAGGGGCTCTGGTGCCTCTTCTAATCTCTGATGCACGTGGGGTACATACGTACATTCACATTCAGGCACACCACTGGAGCAGTAGCTCTGTGTTCATCAAGATCACTACTTTATAATGAGTCCTGTTGCCTGAGTGCAATATCTTCCAATCCACATGGTCACATGACCCACGAGACCTTGGGCTAAAGAACAAACTCAGAAGTGAGATGAGCTGCAGATTTAACTTAGAGTTTTGGAGGCCAATTTATTTTTCACAAACACATCCAGTTTTCTAAATCTTAGGATCCTGCTTTTTTTGACAAAATTTTGACTGAAAATCTGTAAACTTTAGAAACAAGATATGTAGAATATCAAGAGTACCTTAATATTAAATATTGCTTTATTTCTTTAAAATAGCTAAAGTTTCTTAGCTCATCCTTCCAAGATTTTCCCATAATGCATCATAACTCTTTCTGTTCTTGCTCCCATTTAACTCAACATTTTCTGCTTCTTGCCTTTGTAGCATTCTAACCGCCGCAGTCTAGGTTCTGTGTTTTCAGTCTTGTTATAGGGCTTTCTGTGCTCTTTCCCTCAAAGCCATCCCTCAAACCCATGTGTTGCTCTCTCCATGTGTGCTAGGCCTGCATCTGGGTTCATTGTGTTCCTCTATGTTCCAGCACAGTTCTTCTGCACTAAAACCAAAAGCCCTTAGGAATGCTTCTGCATGTGTAATGTTTAGTTTTCACATACTCCCCTACTTATATTAAAGGATACAGAGGTAAAATGTGTCTGGAGCAGCCCACAGTGATCTGGTGGAGGAACAGTTCTGCCATGGTAAGAGTGTAACTGAGCCCTAAGAAGCAGTGAATTACTGACGCATGACCACAGGTGCATCGTGACAGCAGAAGAGCAAAGGGGCACATGTTATCAGAGACTTGACACAGAATGACACAAAATGCAACTCTTGGGAGGGGGAATTAAATTGTGTACTTTGAAAGGATGCATTTTCTACGGAGTCCTATTTGATGAGATAAATACCTCATTCTTACCTTACAAAAACATATTTAGGGGATGGAGAGGTAGCTCAACAGCTAGGAGCACAGACAACTCTTCCATCAGACCCAGGTTCAATTTTTAACACTCAAATGGCAGCTTACAATCATAAAGGGATCTAACAGCCTCTTTTGACCTCCACAGGTACCAGGCATACACATGGTATACAGATTTATGTACAAGCAAATATCCATATGCATAAAACAAATGTTTTAAAAATGAAAAAAGTTTAGAGTTAATGATGCAAATAATTATGTCAATATATAGTCATTAAAAAGGTGTTGGGGACTGCTTCCAGGCAGTGTAACCATATTGTATCGTTCACATTGGAGACAATCTGTCAGGGTGCTTACTAACATCCTTATCTGAGAGGTGAAAAAAGCAAGCCTCTCAGTTAATTTCGTTCTTAAGTTATCCTGGACTGGGAGGGAGTCAGTAAGACATGCAAATATATATGTAAGAATAAATTGTGAGTTTTCTTAAAGTTGTTATTTATTTTTTAGAGGCTGGAAAAAATTCAGAAAGTCCATTTAAATGGCGCCAAAGTGAAGAGTAAGCAAAGTGAACCCAGCAAACACTCGGGGTTTTCTACCTCAGACAACAGCACAGCCAACACTCCTCAGGATTACAGTGGGAACATGAAGTCCTTCCCATCCAGGAGCCCCTCCCAGGGTGATGAAGATTCTGCTCTGATTCTAACCCAAGACAATTTAAAAAGCTCAGACCCCGATCTTTCAGTGAATAGTGATCAAGAGTCTGGGGTGGAGGATTTGAGCTGTCGGTCTCCCAGTGGTGGTGAGCATGCACCCAGTGAAGACAGCGGCAAGGACCGGGACTCTGATGAAGCTGTGTTTCTCACTGCCTGAAGTTTCCCTTTGGAGTTCCAAAGTAAAAGACAAACACTTTCAAATTAAGGGGAAAGTGCAATTCGTAATAAAAATGTTGAGAAATGGCAAGTTCCATCCAGAACCATGAAATTAGAGCTGCGAAAATGAACAAAAAATAACAATGCTTTATCAATAGCCAGTTGTTTTATCACAGTATAATAAAGACTGATCACCATTCCCGAGGCTCATCAGACTATGAAAATGATATTCACTACAAAGGACGTCTCTTCCCCTAAGGTTGTCCAGACAAGGCTTCCCTGGCACAGCAGCATGTCTCTGCTTCTAAAGCCCTCCTCTCTTGTCTCTCATACCTGTTAATGTTTGCAGTTTTCTTTTCACTTCCAGATATGGTTTGCGTTCAGAGACATTTGACATTTCCTTCTGCCTTTACCCATATTTTAAAATATAAGTACTGAATACCTCTTTCTGTTAATAAATATATTCCTAAAAAGCTTTGAAATTAATCTTTTGAGTATGATAATCATTTTATTTTACCCCTCTGGAGTATCTTCTGCTTCTCAAAAATGTCTTTCTTTAACATGAATGTAGTACCTAATAACGCAGTAACCTCTCTCATTTTCTCCATCTCAAATCTGAGTCCAGACATTATCTCTTAGCAACCTTTCACTACTATTTCAGAGATTACACTTACCAAACCGTGAGGCACACCAACCTGATTCCAAATTACAACACTTTAAACTCAGTAGGTAATAATACATCAGCAAGGGAAAAGGTCAAGAACTAGGGAATTTGCTGATCATGTAGTTACTGTTCGCTTACTGTGATAAGACACCACAACCAAGGCAACTAGAATAAAGAATTTATTTGGGGCTCACAGTTTCAGAGGGTTAGAATCCACGGCCACCATGGTGGAAGCATGGCAGCAGCCAAGCAGGTACGGCATTGGAGCGGTGGCTGACAGCTCACATCTCGAGATGTAACCAAGAGGCAGTGAGAACTAACTGGAAAAGGCATGGGCTTTTTGAAGATTTAAAGGCGGCTCCCAGTACCATATCCCCTCCAACAAGGCCACGCTTCCTAATCTTTCCTAAACAGTTCCACCAACCAGGAACAACGCATTCAAATAGATGAGCTTTTGGGGGCCATCTTCGAACCCCCAACACATCTGCTAAACACAGGGAATAAAGGTTATAACACTTTTCATTTTACAAATTATATAGAAAATTAACGCTTTCTGTAACATTAGCAATATCTCATGACCATGGACTACTGAATGGCATTTCTGAAGTTTCTGTTAAAATACATTTAAAAAAGGATTTGAATTACGCGTTTGATCTGAAAACTCTTAATGGAGAAATGTTGCTGTGTTTGAACACTGAAATGTTCTTATGATTTTGCAATATAAGTACATTCTAATAAAGAGATACATTTAATTTTAGTTTTTTATAACAGTATTTTAAAGTGTGAAAATTTTTTATCAGATAATGTATTCAAATTTTTGGAAATAGAAATACAGTAATAAAAAAAGGACAAGATACTGAAGACCTAGTGTGAGTCATACACACATATCACATAATGTCATACAATATATAGTATTCACATTTGAAGACAGAATGACTTTAATATACTAAAGGCCTGTAGTATAAAAATATTGTTAATATAAAAATAAAGCAAGTATAATGCCTTTAGATGTTAAATTGAGCATTTTCTGTTGGAAAGTTTCCCAATTAAGCATATGGAACATTTACTCATTTCCTATAGAATATCTAATAGCTAATAAAAATAAAGACATGGGATGTAGTGGGTATGGCTTTTACAGCTTTAAAACATGAATCACTTCTTTTTCCTTTTTCCTTTTTTTTTTTTTAAGATAACATCTGACTGTGTAGCCCTGGCTGACTCAAAACTCAGGGATCTTCCTGCTTTTGCCACTTGAGTGTTGGCATTAAAGGTGTGTGTCGTCATGCCTGGTGTTTTTGACATTTTTATAGTACCCGCTCTTAGAAATATTGCTGCCTACGTTTTTATAGTAGACAGTAGGTCCACAACAACAAAGAAAAAACATCATCTATGGCAAACTGGACTATGTATGTATTTTAAATTATTACTTTTTAATGTGACACCTTCAACATCAGAGTCACACCCTTTTTGTTCCCTTCATCCTTTTACAAGACATAATTTAGGTATGTGTCCAAGGAGTCTTTTTTTTTTCTTTTAACAAATCAACACTGAAGCTACATACATGCTTACTGTCACCTCTCTTTTCAGAGTCCCTGGATAAATCATGGCCAATTCAACTAAAAATCTCTAGTACTATTATGTTCATTCTAAATGAAGCTTCAGTCATGAAGTGTTTTATTTAAGGTAGAGTTTCAGAGAATATAACTGACTTCGACATTACTTCCTGACCAGTAATAGTTATAGCTCAAGTGACTTACTACTTAGTAGTACTAAAGAATGTTGATCTTTTGAACAAGTCATTTGACAACTGGAAACTTCCTGAAGTGAGAGGAGCACAGAACAACAGGCGTCAGGCCTCCCTCTACCTTGTTTGTAACAAGGGCCTCGGTTGCTGCCATTCTGCCCACTATGAAAACTGGTCTGAAAGCTCGCTGGAATGAATCTCTCGCTCTCCTCTCCTGTGTAGAGTAACGGGATTAGCTACAGACCTGTTCCAGCATGTGCCAGGATCTTATACGGGTCCTGAGGATCTGAACTCCGGTACCTCATGCTTGCACGACACGTTAGCACCGAGCACCTCCCCAGCCCGTTTTCATTCCTTAAGAGGATGCAGGTCAGCTAGTACAGTGCCTTCCTCACAGGCACGAAGCTGAGCCCAGTCCGGGCTCCACATGAACTGGGGTTGGTGATACAAGCTTAGGCTCCTAGCACTCAGGAGGTGGAGGATCAGGACAAGGTCGTCCTCAGCTACATCAAAGTTAGAGGGCAGTCTGGGTTAGAAACTCTGCCTCAAAAGAACAGAAAGCACAAGCTTAATCTACTTCTTTCTCCTACAACAGAATCTTAGCTGTCCTTTAATTTAAATATATAAACTGTGGTCAAACAACCTTTGTTCTATATTGTGTTAATTTATTCTGAAATCTTCACCCAACTTTGACTTTACTGACTTAGTACTGTCCACCTGTAACTATCTTTGACAAATTGTACCCTGGTAGTCTAGTAATTCCTAAGCTTTCCTTTACAGTCTTCCATACTATACACTAAAGTAAAATCTGAGCATGTGCTTTGGTATTCCTATCTGTAGCCAAGTTTTACAAAGAAGAAATATGGCTATAAAATTACAACCATGTACTGCCTCCTGCAAATAAAGAACTCAAATTTACACTGGCATGTTCACATATTCACAAGTAATAACATATCCGAACTAGTTGGTCAACTTGTTATATATGTGCAAGCAACTGTGTGGTCAAATGTCTTGGTTTAATGTTTGGATTGTAAAGACGCTATCTGAACTTTGAAGGAGAAATTATGCTTCCTTACCTGACAATGAAACTTAGACAATTTAAGTTTAAAGCATGCTCTGGCCTGGGTGAGCAAGTGGGGTGGGTGGGTGTGTGTGTACGTGTACGTGTACGTGTGTGTGTGTGTGTGTACGTGTGTGTGCACATACTCGAGCTGTCTCTGCGTAGTCTTTCTACAATGCTGGAGGTGTTTAGCAGATGCTTAATAAAGAAGGCCTGCAAAGTGTCTCTTATTCTGGGACACCTCTGGTTGTTAAGAAAGCAACTAGACTATGACTGGCAAATTGTCTACTGACCACAGTGACTGCTGGGAATATTAAACACTAACACCAGTACACTCAGGAGAAGTCTTTGAATGTCCCCAAGTAGATCACAAATGTGAAACATTACTCCACAAGTTATCTCACCTACATCTGTATCAGGTAACAAGGTTAACCCTTGCCCGAGGACTAAGTACACGCCCTTAATAATAGTGCCAGGAAGACAGGCGGTTACAGTGGCGTAGCCAGCATTGGGTCTTACAATCCATGTGAATAAATCTCCCACAAACATGAAAAAAAATTTTTTTCAGTAAGAAAATATTTGCTTTTCTTAAAACTCTAGTCCCAAAACTCTGTAGAGTAAGAAAAATGAAGACAAGACAGTCCAATGTGTGCAGGCTCTGGAATGACAGTCACAGAGCGAAACTGAGCAATTATGTGTTCGGGGAGTCAGTGATTTAGATCCTACCTGACCAACCCCAGATATGTAGTTACTCATTTTCTTCTTTAGTTCTGTGACAAAATACAGAAACATTGCTGAATACATCTATGAATCAGAAAATTAAATTCATTAAAAATTAAGACTGAACATTACTTGTTATTATAAAGCTTCTTAGGAAAAAGAAATTTAAAAAATATTAAGTCAAAGTATTAAAATTTTACTGTTTTTCTCTAAATTTACCATTTCTTAACAAAAGGTTTTATTTTTTTTTTTACATTTGGAATATAAAAGGAGTATCATTTAACCAAGATTCATATATACTTAATTTTTAGTTAGCATGAAAGTCTGTATTGTAGTGGTTTAAGTGAAAGACAGTTTTTAAAATAAATAAAGTATCTATTTATGAGATGAATGGCACCTGTCTGTAACCCTGTACTGGGGGGGAGGGGCACAAGTTTGAGGCTAGACTGGGCTACACAGTACAACCCTGTTCCAGATCAAAATAAAGCCAATGTATTTACCTGTATTGCTCCCTAAATGTATCTTTAGTCTGAAAGTGAAACTGTAAGAAAGTAGATTCTTCTCTTATTTACTGCAGGTACTGTAGGTTGCTGTCTTGAGATGGCACCTTGGCAGGACTGCTGTTCCCTGACAGTGAGTATCTGAAAACTGCTCTGGACAGTTTCATCATCTGGAAAGAAAGATGTACGGCCGTGTGTGTGTGTGTGTGTGTGTGTGTGTGTGTGTGTGTGTGTGTGTGTGTGTGTCTCAGAGGGTGGGGTACATGACTTTTTCATAGCTGAAAATTTGAAAGAAGGCTGACAGGAAAAGAATTTAATAACCACTCTTGATAAAGAAATGAGGCAGCTTCAAGTTAAAACTAAAAATGTAAATCAGTAGTTTTATAAAATATTAAAAACTAGCTAGAATTACATGCATATATGTTTAATCAGGAATAGCAGAGGAACTTAAATACAGGATTTGTCAACAATAAACATCTTTAGTGCAAATAGTGCAGAAACTTTTCTCAAAACAAATATAGCAATCATTCTAATCTATACAAAATCAGTCTCAGGTGCATATATACTCTATAGGCATCTGGATGTCAGCCATGGTCATGAAAGGCCAATTCCTAAGTCATAAATAGAAAATAATGTGCTTAGGTTTGTGTCACATTTCTTTCTTGATAGTTCATGTTTTCAGGAAAATCTGAAATGAAAAAAATTTCAAATTTAAGATTATAAATACTCATTTCTTTATATTGTCTTCCTGTTTAGATATTATAACTGGGAGGGAACTCGATATTGACTGGGAGGGAACTGGGTTAGGAAAAGATTTCAGTGTGTCCCTTTCAATAATCTATTTCTACTTCTTGGGCTGGGGGTGAATACAAACAGTATAAAAATTAGCTCAACTTGGAAATTAAAATATAACACAATTCAGAAGTGATTGTAATAGAATAAAAACTAGAGATAAGAAATGCCTATTACCTCACCCTTTTCAAAAGAACCCCCATGCTCATCCTTGAAGTGTACTCCTTCAGCCGGGACGGCTGCAGGCGGGTGATTCATCCATCTCTCCTAGGGTAGGGATCTGTACTTCAACTCAAGACTCTCAGTACATGCCCGCTGCTGTGGCTGATGGGTGACTAAGGAAAGGGCTGGTGATGTAGGTCGGTTTTAGAGTGCTTGTTGAACACATGGAAAGCAATGGGTCTGATCCCAACACTACAAACAAAAATCAGACTTGATGCAGATATGAGAAACAGCCGGAGAAAGATTTGTTTTGGTTATTAAGTAGTTTCCAGTATGTCTCAGGAACTGCACTATACTTCCCTTATTTTGACTCTGTAGTAACTGTATTCTCCTTCCGTAACAAGCTCTTATTTAAGATTCTGGGGTTTGTGGTGTTTTAAAGAGAAGTACCCCAACAGTCCTTGATAGCTGATCACCTGGTGCTGTCTTGGGAAGTGGTGCAGTCTGGCTTGTCAAGTCACTATGGGTGGGCTTTGAGAGGTCATAGCACACTGTATTAATAGTCTGCTTTCTGCTTTATGTTTGTGGTTAAAGATGTGATCTCTTAGCTTGCTGCTCCAGCTGTCTGATGCTAAGCCTCCCTCACCATTATGGACTCTCCCTTACCAACCACAAACACAAATAACTTCTATCTATAAGATACCTTGGTCATGGTATTTTATCATAGCAAGAGAATACAGGGCAGGGTTTTCTTCTATAAACAAGACACTCCTAAAATCAGTAGGGAGGAAAAGGAAAGGACCTTGAGGGCTAGAAGATCATGGATGAGAAGATGATGGTAGAAGGAAGAGCATGGCTGTAAGCTAACCTTAGGAGAAATGCAAACTCTTGGTAAGGATACAGCAGCACTGAGAAAATAGCTAAAAGGCACCTACTGATATAGTCTTACTTACATGTTAATGTTTAGGATATAACTGTCAGTATTTTTAACAGTCAATGACATAATGATAGAATCATGTTAACAGCAGTGAACAGGCACTATTAAGAGCTATTCAGGTAAAGCATATTTGTACAATATATTGCCTTGAGATACTAGCTAGATAAGCACTTACCTAGAGAGGAGCATGGAACTGGCTGTGCATGGCTATCACCTGGTGAAGCTTCTCTTCTTTAGCTCTTCTACAGTGGCAAATCTAGAAGATAAATTATTTAAAATACCAATCACTCTTCCAACTACTTCCAACACTGAGACAGAATTCCAAGAATATTTTGTTAATATTCCTTTAGCTTTTTCACATTTAAGGTAGCTAGTAATTCCTCAGAATTTAGGAGGAACCTAGAAGAATATTAAGGTTTATTTGAAAAGTCTTTGACTGTAAACTTTCCTAATATTAAACCTTGATTAATTTCAAAACCTGTGCTTTAAAAAAAAAAACAAAAACTTAAGAACTAAACTTTGCTCTTGTTAACTATGGAAGATTAACAAACAAACTTCAGTGTAACTATACAGAATAGAATGGATCAGAAACCAATTTCTACTAATACTATAAACAGACAAATTACTAACCATCTCTGAATTTTGTCTCTAATGAAGAATGAAGCTCATAAAATCTGCCCTGTCTTCTTTAACAGGCCACATGCACAGAAGCATACCCTCTCACAAATACACCCTACACAAACATTTCATAAAACTTTCTAAATAACAAAGATGACTCTTCCAGAGATTGGGTAAATATTTAGGACTATTAAATATTTAGCATCAAATTGTTAAGCAGATTTTTCTCCCTTGGATACAATGGAAACACCAGAATAGAAGCTGTTCAAGAAAGTTCTAAACAGTATTTAAATTATTATTTTTTAATGTCTGTAAGTTATTATATATTTAGACAACATAAAAAACAGACTGTTTGCAGAAAAATAGTACAGTTGATTTGCCAGCTCCTGCTCAATGATTCAGTTGTTTCTGAATGAGAACTATCACTTGATTTCCCTGCTTGTGTACTCAGAACTAACAGGTTTAAAGCGACAGTAGAGTCCTGCTTTCCTTCCCCAAAGGAGCTTTTCAGATTCCTCTCAGTACTCAAAACTCCAGCTTGGTTAGTTGCTAACGATTTTTACTTATGCACACACTTAAATATTTTGATATTATGTTGTCACTCATCCTCAATTGAAGAGTATTACATACTGTTCTCTTTTCCTTGAAGCTATTGAGAAAATCATCTATTTCAGTTTTTCCCTCCAGGAAATCTTCGGCAATATTATCAGACTCCTCCTCAGCCTCATGTGCGGCTACTTTCAATCTTGCCTGTAGGGCACTTGCACTACAACTCTGAACAGAAAAAAAATCAGGCAATGCATTAGTCTATAATATCAGATGCACTGTAGGGGGGAAATGAAAAGCAATCTTCACATGGGTCTTCAGCATTGGCTGCTTGGATAGATTCTGCCTTAGCTAGGGTTTCTTCTCTTACTGTAATGAAACACCAGGACAGAAAGCAAACTGGGGATGAAGGATTTGTTTGGCTTACAGTTCCACATCACCATTCATCACTGAAGAAGGTTAGGACAGGAACTCAAACTGGGTAGGAACCTGGAGGCAGGAGCTGATGCAGAGGACATGGAGGAGTGCTGCTTTTGGTCTGTTTCTCATGGCTTGCTTAGCCTGCTTTCTTATAGAGCTCAAGGACTGTACCACCCACAATGGGATGGGCTCTACCCTATCAATACCTGATTAAGAAAATGTACTACAGACTCATACACAGCCCAATCTTATGGAGGTATTTTCTTAATTGGGGCTCCTTCCTCTCTGATAACTATAGCTTGTGTCAATTTGACCTACAATTAGCAAGTACAGATATCAAACACAAATCACAAATTGTAAAAGTATAAAAATATATAAATGAGAAACTGAAAGACCACTGTTCTAGACAGTTTGGAGTTACATCACTGTGACAATACCTACTCAGATGACCCAATGATCCCCATCTCCTTGTATTCCTGTTCTTGTCTTTGTTAGGTTACGACAACAATGATAATGCAAAGGATCTTCAAAAATCAATGCAATCTCATACAGCCCAAGAGTCTTTCATTGAAAAAAAGAAGTATCCTAACATTCAAATGACATCCCATCTGGGTTAACAATGCTCCCTCCAAGAACCAAAGACTACCTAACCGGAAAAAAAAAAAAAAAATCAAACACTAGGCATGAGAAAGCCTCTTGATTTGTTGCTCAGAGTTGCCCAAGAGATGCCCCAAACACTACAGGCTTTTGCTGTTGCCCTTGGTTGCCATCCAGAGGTGGACAGTCAAGTCCTTATTGCTGAAGACAGTATGTACTTCAGACACAAGGCCTTAAGTCCACCATAAAGACTAGCTTTCATGGTATGAGAAAGCACCACACAAACTTGTGAAGATGAGAGGCAATCACAGTTCTACGCAGCTATGATGCCTATGAACTACAGTAATGACAAGCATGTCATGATAACTCAAAGTGCAGTAGCAGCATGCACACCTTGGCAGTAACCATTACCTTTTAGTAGGATGTAAAACCTGCTTGACAAAGGGGGAAATCATGCCTGTGACAGGGAACCTAGCCAACTACACAGGGCTAGTGAAGTAGTGAATCCTAAAGAACCTACAATCACTTTATTAATCCAGCATAATCTTAATTCGCAGATGAGCTGTCCTCGCCCCTCATCAAGAAAACTTCTCTTTGTAACATATCAGAAAGACAAATACAGAAAACCACAACTAATCAAAACACAGAGTTGTGGAACCCAGTCCAAATAGATACAAAACAACTCCTGGAGCTAAGGCCCAGGGAACATGGGAAGATTAGAAGGGCCAGAGGACCAGGGAGTTTCCTGTGAGGTTTTGTCTCCTCGTGATGTCAGAAGTTAGTCCATAAAGCATCACAGACGTATCTGTTGGTTTTCTGGAAGGTTTTTGGTATTGTTTTTTTTGAGACAGGTTTACCTCTGTAGCTCTGGCCATCTTGGAACTCACTCTGTAGACCAGGCTAGACTCAAATTCAGAGATCAGCCTACCTCTGCTTTCCAAGTCTGTGGATTAGAGGCGTATGCCACCACCTCAGGCCAGTTTTTAAGTATTTCAAGAATCACCTCAAGAAATTCTTACAGAAATGTCCACGGGCAAGAAAAAAAGTGCAAGCTCAACTGTGCTGGCAGCAGGGATGCAGCTGAGGCCTTACGTACGCTCGGTAAATGTTCCAGGTCTCAGCCCTGAAACAGAGCTCTTTAGAAGACATAGACATTTTCTCTGAGATGAGTTTGCTACTTTCTCGTTTGCTCTTTATAATCCACTCGCAACGCTTGTACTGTCTGTATTATACATGTGTTCTTTAAAAATTCACTTTCACTTTTATTTTTATTACTTATCAATTTTAAATATATTTGAATGTGAGCATTTTTCTCTATGAAATGTTTTTCCATAAAAATCTTTTTAAAATATTCCTAGCAATTAACTGATTTTTACACTTTGTTCTAAAACTCTATGTGTCTGTAGCATTTTCCTATACTCTGTATGATAGGGTCTTTTTTTTTTTTTCTTTTTTTCGGAGCTGGGGACCGAACCCAGGGCCTTGCGCTCGCTAGGCAAGCGCTCTACCGCTGAGCTAAATCCCAAATCCCTATGATAGGATCTTTATGAAGTTTGATATGAAGGATCAAGGCTATTTCTCATTGGATTCTAAACTGATAAACAATTATGTAATTTGTGAATCCTGAAGTTTTTCTAGTTATTGGTCACATACACGAATCTATTTTGGAAATGCAGCCTGCGCCATACAACTATTTTCCATCTTCCTACAAAACTTCTGTATCATTTTAAATGACATTTCACAGAATACTTTGGTTTGCTATTGATGAAGCATGTTTTTCTCATTCCTTTTTCGTTCAATTCTTCCTGACTGCTTTAATCCATTCATATTTTTTTAACTTATCAAATAAAACTTAGAATTTGTCTCATGTAGCTAGTTGGGATAAAGACAAATTATCACTTTTAAAATTATACTAATACTCTACAAAGAACTATAGGTAATGAAATAAACCTAGCAGTAGGGTAAGTGGTCCTCTGCAGGGAAGAACACAGCATTAGTTGTCCAATGCCAAACAGTAAGCCCTGAAAGCCTACACAGAAATAATATATATGAACTCAGGTAATATATTCTTATGCATGAATATAAGAAATAAACGCATGTATTCATGCAATAACAACTGATTAAGAAGAAAGGCCTTGCATCTGAAGGAGAGTAGAGAGGAGGATGTAGGAGTACCCAGTGCATTTCAACCTTCCTAATGCTGTGACCATTTAATGCAGTTCCTCATGCTGTGCTGACTCCCAACCATAAAATGATTTCATTGCTATTTTATAACTATAATTTTGCCACTGCTATGAATGATAATTTAAGTGTCCCATATGCAGGACATCTGACATGCAACCCCTGTGGGGGTAGCGATTCATGGGTGAGAACCACTGGTTTAGACACAAGCAAAGCAAGGATGCTGTAATGAAAATACAACCTCAAATACTAACAAAAAGAACAGTAGGCAGACATGTGTAAAAGTGAATGTAGGGATGTTTGGTGACTATTAGAGGAATACATAGATGCACATTACAAATCAAAGGCAAAATGAAAATGTTTTTAAAACTAAGAGAATGCTAGGAAACCCTACTCAGTTCTTCCCTTCTATAACTATGAAGCTACAACAAAAAAAGTTGTGAATGGTCTTGAAAAACACTGTATTTCATTGATGACAAGGCTTGTGAGTTTTTTCACACCCAAATAGTATTCATTTCTCAAAACCAAACAACCCAATCAAACAATGGGGTAGAGAACTAAACGGAGAATTCACAACAGAGGAATCTCTAACAGCTGAGAAGCACTTAAAGAAATGTTTAAAGTCCTTAGGGATTAGGGAAATGAAAATCAAAACGACCGTGAGATTCTGCCTTATACCAATCAGAATGGCTAAGATCAAAACCTCAGGCAACAGCACATGTTAGCGAGGATGTGGAGAAAGAGGAACACTCCTCCATTGCTGGTGGAATTGCAATTTAACATCTGTTAAATTTTTAAAAACATATTTGGGGGATTAATTGGAAATATTCAACTTTTAATTTATATTCTGAAGAATCAAATCGTATTAATACTCTTTCATTCCACTCATATTCTATGCTGTTCTAACAAGAAAATATAAGTAGTCTCTTAAGGGAAATAAATTATTAACTACAATGTTTCTTGCCACAGTAAGCTATAAAGATTACACCCCTTATTTTATTTTTAAAGATTATTTTTCATAAGCAGAAGTCTAATTTTTTAAATTATACTTAATTTAAAATATCTTTTTGTTACTAGGTTTTGTTACTAGGTTATATTACTTTCCAAATTCCCTGGGGTTTTCCTTCCTTTTGGGATTGGGAACTAGATAAACTCCGCGTGGACAAGATCTGTGTGCTTATAGGTGTCAGCTTTCTAGTGAGCACAGGCAAGGCCAGCACCTGTGGAGGATGACAGCTCCCCAGGGACAGAAAGAACTAGCCAGTCCTACCTCGCTGAGTTCATGCTGCCTTTGCATCTTCTTTTCAAAGGTAGATTTCATTTGTATAAGTAATTCATACTAAAAGAAAACATAAAATGGCTGTTTAATTTGATTTTGAAGAGTAAAAATGTCTTCAAAATGATCAGAAACTCACCTTATCTAAGACGGCCTGCCTTTTGGTTTCCAGGCTATGCTCCAAAAGGAGATTTTTTCCTGGAAGACAAATCTCTGCTTATTTCCCAGCACAGATCACATTTTTCTCAGGAATTATGAATTAGAGCAGAGGGAGACATACTTGCTAATTCCTCGATACTTTTTACTAGGTCTTCCTTGTCGGTAATAATTTGCTTTAGTTGAGGCAACATCAGGAACTGTTCTAGTAATACCTCCTCCTGTTCATTCATGTCTGTGAGCTGTGACACACTAAAGACACAAAAGAAAAAGCAATTATTAATAAATATTAGTCAACTGGTTTCTCTCCATGGCAATAAATGTTCACAATGTTCTAGCTTAACTTGTGTGATGAGTATTTTTATGTGACAGAAGCTAGAGTCATCTGAGAGGAAGATACCTCAACTGGGAAAATGCCTGTAAGAGTAGGCTTCAGGTAAGCCTAGAAGGCATTTTCTTAGTTAGTGATTGATGTGGGAGGGAACTCAGCAAGCAAGCTGCAGAGAGCAAGCCTGAGTCACATGCAGGGACCCGGCAGAGGGAGATAGAGGAGCACAGGAAACAAGAGGGCACCATGGGGATGGCTACAAGTATGGAGACTGTGCACTATTTCATTCCTCCTTCTGAGGTTCTCATAAGTTTTTATAGTAGGGAAACTTTTCAAAAGGAGAAAGGAAAGACAATTCTTTATAAAGTAGCCTTGTTCTCGGAGCCCCAGCCACGTCGTATGGCACAGTGGGCCCTGCTGCGGAGCCTGCACTCCTGACACATTATTGTTATGTCTACAGTGAACCAAAGCAAAGGAAGCCCAACCTCATGTCTTAAGTCACAAGACTGCTCACAGGCTTCAGTCTGCATAGTCCTGGTAGAATATATTCTAAAGACATAAAATTCCAAATTATTCTTAATTGCATCCAATGGCCTTAATACTAGCAGCATCATGGATATTATAAATCCTTAGTGGACACGGGGTGCCCCACCAAGTGGAAAGGCCATAAAATGTTTTATCCATGGTGCATCTTATGTTCTATGAACAACAGTACCTTAAACTTGAATCCTGCCACTATAAATCTGAATAAAATTTTGGCTTCTAATGAAATGTTTTTAATATATTATGATAACTTTAGTGTACTCATCTATACACATTAATCTACTAAAGAAACAATGAAAGACCTATTTTGAAATTATCAAAATCTAACACTTTCACCAAAAATTCTCAAAGACTGTAAGTCACATGAGCGAAAAGAACGTTTGTTACCTTGGTAATCATGACATTTAGAATAATCCCTAGGTACAGGCCAGTCATGTAACAACTTACCAGACGAAAGCTGACCATACTTTACCCACTAACACAACCACAGAAACGGAATAAATCATTTTATTTAATTTGACTATGAAACTATAAATAAAACAGACAAAACCATCTTTATTCTTCAATTTTTTTTTTTACCTTAGTTCTGAAAGTTCTGGAAATGCATCAGGAATATCCGGCATCTTATAACCAAAACCATTTTGGTTAATCTAAAGAAGAGTTTGAGAGAGTGTTAGATCTGAGCTGTACGTCTGACTGCCCGCATTTCTAACTGTCAAGTACTCATCCAGCAGTGCTTTTACTACATCTCTCGTGCACGTCCATCTCTGCTCATCACACCAACCACATCTCTCTGGACGTTTATTCAGAGTTTACACTTTATGATGGAAGGAGTGGGTCTTAGAAGACCCTGGATTATTAGCCTGTGTGGAAGTATATGATTATAAAATAACTCTCTATGAGCAACTGTAACAGGTATAGAGAATTATCTGTGGGTTTCATACATGTAAATGAATATACTTCATTCAAATAAAGACATGAAGCATAAATTAGTAAACTACCAGCACTGAGTAGCTACATATTTAAGTTAAAAAAAATAGGACAGATGAAGAACATAGTACTAATTTGAATATTTATGGCTTTTTTATTAGGACACTCCAAATTTTCCCCTAAATTTTTAAAAAATATTAATAATAGTTTTTGTTGCCGGACAAAATGACCCATGTGTTTAATCCCAGCACTGAGGAGGCAGGGGCAGCAGATCTATCTCTGTGACTTCTAGGCCAGCCTGGTCCACAGAGTGAGTTCCAGGACAGCCAGAGCTACTCACTGACCCTGTCTCAAAAAAAAAAAAAAAAAAATGACAGTTTGTTTATAATCTTTATTAACATAGTGATGGAAGATTTTGGAAAAGACAAAATTCACACAGGTTTGTATTTTTAATGATTATAAAATTTAATTATGTTGAACATATGTGTATACACATACATATTTATATATGTGTGTATGTGTTTCTGTATGTGCATATGAGTATAGGAGCAGGTATGTGTGAAGGCCAAAGGTAAACACTGGGTGGTTTTTTTTTTCTCTTTTGACATGGGTTTCTCATTCAACCAAGAACTTAGTTATCATTACATGTAGAGTAATCCCTAGGTATAGGCTAGTCTAACAACTTACTGGCCAAAACTGATTTATACCACTTACCATGCTAAAAGAACAGTGAAACACTTTTAAATCATTTTATTTAATTTGAATATGAAACTATAAAATAAAACAGATAAAACCCTGTTTACTCTTTGTATTGTTTACCTTAGTTCTGAAAGTTCTGGAAATGCATCAGGAATGTCTGGCACCTTATAACCAGGAAGGAATTACCATGCCTGGAACTTTAAGAAAGATGCCAGAGATCTGAACTGAGTTCCTTGTGCTTGCACAACAAACAGTTTAATGCTTGAATCATTATGCCAGCCTCCAAATCCACAGATGTAGTTTAAACACAAAATAATGGTTTTTTGGCAACTACTACCAGCCTTACTTATAACCATATATATTTTAAGCCAATACAATGCTGGAAGCCTTGAACATGCTGCAATAGATCCTCTTTGATCTGATACTCTGGTATAATCCAATCTTGTGCCTTTCCAGTAAATCCTACTTGCCGGCCAGCCAGATCTGCTACAGGCAACTTTACAAACGTGCCACCTGGCATATAGCACAAGGCCTCTGTCAGTGTTTTCCAATCACATAGTGCTTTTATGTAACCTCTTGTTATCCTCAAAATGTTATAACCATCTTTAAAAATCTGGCTTCAAGCATAAATTCATCAGTCATTTATCTGCATCATTTTCCACTGAGCAACTACTATGTGCACAGTAGGAAGCATGGGGATAAAATAAAACACTGGAATGATCATTCCTTCTACTTTTGGTTTCTGGAGGCAGTGACCTCAATTGCCAACTCTGGACTGTCTCTAGAAACTTTATACACAAGTCCTCCTTGGTTACTTCTGAGTTTATTATCTGAGATGACAAATATGACTTCATCTTTTATGCCTAGCTTAGTAGACAGACATAATAAAAACTAGCTGACCAAACACCTACTTCACAGGTACAAAACACAGACTCCAGAGTTACCGACCGATGCTGAAGATTCTGTTGTGGGAACTGGTAATGGCAGACTTGAAAGGATGCCAAATGAAGGCGCCACAGGCTTGGCTGCAGTGTAACTTGTGGTTGAAGAAGAAACAGTGTCAGCTACAGACAAAGAAGTGATGCTCCTGCTAGCAGCTTCTTGTGGAGGGTAGGAAGGAAGAAATGGAAACCCCTGAGAAG
>NC_141549.1:63550000-63620000 GCF_021556685.1 Rattus norvegicus
GAGAGAGAGAGAGAAAGCAATCACATTCCCATTTCAAGTTCAATAAAGATTATTGCATTTGCTGGGTATGCAATATGGCTGTGGTCTGGAAAATAAAATTTCCATTTTTTTATTCTATAAATAAAGGCACATAATTGATACATGGTTTAGGAGCTGAGGACACTCAGATTAACAAAGTGAATTAAAAGGAAAATGAAGCTATGTCAGCCAGTGAAGTTAAAATTCATTTGAAAGTGACTTTTAAAAGAAGAGTTGATTATTTTATTTTTATGTATATGGCTGTTTTGCCTGCATGTATGTCAGTGTAACATGTATGGTTGAGCTCATGGAGGCCAGAAAGGGGCATCATAGCCTCTGGAGCTGGAGTTGTTGACAATACTTAGCTACTAAGTGTGTTGTAGGAACTTAACCTACATCCTCTGTGAGAGAGAGTAGCAAGTGTTCCTGACTACTGAGCCAGCTCTCAAGTTACTCTTAAGCTGTTTTAAGGATCAGGTCCACTGAACTGTCCTCCATAGAGTGAGCGACTGCACCTCTGGAGGGTATAACAGTATTCCTGGAAGTTTAGCTCTAGGACATTTGCAAAAGTACAGCACCAACAGCCACAAAATATAAGAAATAAGAAAAACATGGTTAACTCTCACTCAGAACAGATAAATTTTTTTAAGTTAAAAAAAATGTAATGTACTCCACCCTGTCAGTGGACCTGGATAGCTTCTCATATTTCTCATAGTCTAAATGACATCACTTTGTAATCTGAAAAAAATTTCCTTTCAAAATAAATACTATCCCTAACTAATGAAATGCCTCTTTGATGCCTTATAGGATTATCATAAAATATGTAAATATTCGGAAACAGCAAGCATTTCCTTTTCCTGCACTGTCTTAGCTCAGTGTGTATTTAAATACATTATGAATAGCCTACCTGAGTATGCTTACGTCAGTACTAGTTTAAAAATCTAATTTCCCTAAGGGTAATCAATTGTCGCTAAGCCATGTAGAAGGCACACGGACATCAGTAATATACATTAAACAAATAGCAGTTATCAACCCAATCAGAATGCTTCATTGCAAAGATAGTGAGAAACCTCTAACGAAAAAGATACCGGCGAGCCATTTGCACTTTTCTATTTGGTCCGCCACAAAGAAAATGCTATTTCATTTTAGAAGGAGAAAGCTGTGATTTATAACATTAAAGAAAAATGAGTGCCCTTGGACCTGAAAACACCTTTTAAAAGAGCTGTAAAACTCATTCCTTCCTAGAGCATGAGACGAATTTTAGCCTGGTCACAGCACTGCATGAAATATAGTCATACGTATGTCTATATATGCATACAATCTTCTTAACAGATTGTACCCAGATTTAACACCTTAAAACAGTGGTGAACATTTATCATCATACCCAGTGCTCCGTGGGTCAGGAATTGAGTTCAGGAGTGACCGCTGTGCATGGCTCTAGCTGCACATCCTCACAGGCTGCCTTCCGTTGGCAGGCTGGCTACCACTGAAGGCTGTCCCCAAGGGCAGGGTGGGTCACTTCAGCTAGCTTCCCAAATTTCAAGCCTTTCAGAGAGAGAGGAAGAGTGACAGGGAGAGGGAGAGGGGGAGGGGGAGGGGGAGGGAGAGGGAGAGGGAGAGGGAGAGGGAGAGGGGGAGGGGGAGGGGGAGGGAGAGGGAGAGGGAGAGGGAGAGGGAGAGGGAGAGGGAGAGGGAGAGGGAGAGGGAGAGGGAGAGGGAGAGGGAGAGGGAGAGGGAGAGGGAGAGGGAGAGGGAGAGGGAGTGTAATGCATCTTTGGAATTAAACACTTCTGCCAAGGCTGATGACAGAGGAACTCAGTGCCATGTTTTAAAGGAAAGCACACTAAGACCTCATGGATCTCTTTTTGAAGCAATCAGTAAGCTCTCAGTACAGCTGCTTCCCTGTGTTATAGACAGCACTTTCTAGAATTCATGTGGTTCTAGGCAGCCTGCACCTTTTATTAACACAGACTTTCCCATGACAAAGAGATACTTCAATACAGACTAAGAACCAATTAAAAATTTAGGACTTTTGAAGAAAAGCTAAGACTTTCTACCTAAGAGAGTTCTGGGAAAAGGTACATCACTTTCTTGAGGCTTTTATACTAGATTTAAAAGTCCTAACTGCAGAGTTCAAGTCCTAAACTGGGTTTAGTCATACAGTAGAGGCTATATAAACCCCATTGTTTAAAATCAAAGTCAGCTCAACAATTTGGGTCCAACAGTGAAATTCTGATTGTGACACGGACATTAAATATTATAACAGGAGCAAAAATCTTTCAACCTAGAACTAAGACGATTAAGGTCCATTTTAGCAACAGATATGTGGTTGTGTTTACAAACTATAATAATCAATAATAAAACAGGTGCCAGCTCAAAGTAGCCAACAGATAAGATTTTGTTTATTTCGATTAACAAACTAAATTATTTAACACCAGAAATGTATTTTTTTTACTTTAAACCTTTCTTATTATGAAGGAAAATGGGCTAAAGTTTTGAGACAAAATCGAATTGTCAAAATTTCCATGAAATAACATGTGAACACACAAATGTGCTTGAGTTCATCCCAATAAATCTTTGATTTTCCAATCATCAAAGTTCCCAGGGTAGAGAATTAGAGGAAATACATCATTTTAGATGGAATTATGACCCAAATGCTACAAAGAGAAAAACGTTCTAGAAATTAAAAATAGACCCAAAGAAGAGTTAGACGCTTTCTGAGCTACCATAAAGGGTACCTTAAAAAGTAGGCCACTTCTTTCATTCTGACTGTTTCATAAATGAGACAGGGCGTCTGACAAATGTATCACCAAGGCAGCTTGCCAGTGGCCATTTTGAAAGTATATTTGAACAGAAATGACAGAGGCATCAGAAATCCCTCAGGGTGTCCCAGTAGAGGAGTTCCAACTTCACAGATGCCTCCCACCATGCACGGTGCCTGTGCAGGGGGACACAGGTGGGAAGGGAGGGCTCCATCACAGCGATGACATTTGCTCTGACTCTAGAATGCACTCAACTGCTCAGGCATCCTGCATTGTGGAGTCACCTTGAAGTCTCTTTCTTTTATAGACTCGCTTCCTGTTTAGCTCCGTGGTTAGCAAAGCCTGAATGAGTTTCAGAAATGCAATGTTCTTTCTTGTTATCGTTCTCACTTTAGTCAATCAGTATCATGACCAGTTTGCTGGTGTAAGACCCTTGCTAGATTGTACATCATTTAAAAGGGGAAAGAGGTAGTTTGTCATGTTAAAATGTAAAACCAAATATTTCCCTCGCTAATTGCAGAAAATAGTTCACTGGATGGGTTACACTCAATGCAAAGGGGAGGAGACCCCCGCCCCCCAAGATTTAAATTTCTCAGAATGAAGAGTGAGCAGGATAGATGGTCAACCTACTCACTAGACCCCAGAAGTCATGAGGCCAAATAGTCTAAACCAGCAGTGAGAAAGACGGTGAAGATGGAGGACCATCTTGCTGATGCTTCCTACGATGATCCTCTGGAGGCTGAGGCAGTTGGACGGCCAGGTAGAGGCCAGGCTGGCCTACAAGAGTCTTAGAAAATGAAAGAAACTAGAGTTCACTTGCCATATGTCACCCTAATAATCCAAAAGCCAAGCCAGCTTTGTGTTGACTCTAATACTAAGGGCATAGAGTTCATCATGAACTAAATCCTAGAAGTTTGTAAGAGATGGGTAGACCACAAGATATGATATATGGATGTGTGTTTGTCATGTGATACCCTGGTTGGGAAGGGCAAGCTGGGCTGAACAGGCTACTGAGGGAACGGCGCTAGCAGGCATCCTTAGCCTCTGAGTTGGAACCAATCATGAAGTTGCATCAAGGCCAGGAGTCTTTCAGTCCTCCTCTGCCTTTCTTGGCTTTTATTCATCTGCTGGTGTGCTCTGTACATTGTCACTAAACCAATTGCTTCTGAACTTGATGACAAGTGTTGCTGTAGGAAGAATGTGGTCTCAGTGTCCCCAGAGCTCCATGTGTTGAAACCTAGTCCCCACTGTGAAGTAGTAAAAGGCTGGAAAGAAAGTTAACCCAAGTATTGCTGGATAGGGGTTCTAAATCTGGAAAGTGGTTAGGATTAGATTAGTGTGGCCCTCCCAAGACTAAATCCTAGAAGTTTGTAAGAAATGGGTAGACCACAAGATATGATATATGGATGTGTGTTTGTCATGTGATACCCTGTATTGCTTCAGAGATCCCCAGCAAGAGAATTATGACGAATATGTACACTACATCTTTCATCTCCAGAATCACGAACTAAAATTAACCGTTTTCTTTTATAAAGTACCTTGCCTTGGGTATTTTGTGGTAATAACAGTAACTGAACACCTGATGTTGTTTCTTTGGAGAGGAGGCATTGCATGACACTAACCTGCAAAGCATCCAATAAATCTCATGAAAATGCACACGTTATGACTAGCATAGTCATAAATACAAAGATGTTGGGATGAAGAGGTGGCTCAGTAGTTAGGAAAGTGTCCAGCTCTTGCACCAAACCACAGCCCAGTTCCTGGCACCCACAACAGGGCAATAACCACCAGGAACTTCAGCTTCTGTCATCCTCTTCTGCCGTCATCTGGCGTGCATGTGCACACACACACACACACACACACACACACACACACACACGCACACGCACACCACACATCTGGCGTGCGCGTGCACTTGGCATGGCAGGGGAGACGGAGAAGGGTCCTCCTTTGTTCTGGTAACTGTACCCTTAGCCAATACTGTCTGATTTGGTAGTTGAGGAGAGGCTTGACCAGCCTAGGATGGACATGTAGTAAAAGGGTTTAATTTTGTATTCGAGTTCATTGTTCCTGTTCAAGCCATAGCATAGACTCACTGAAGGCAGTTGTGTCTTCTTTCCAACAGTTGAAAGTACCCCTAACTTATTTTTATCCACAGTGCAGAGTATCTACAGAAAATGAAATACTCTAGCCTAGGAGAGGCAAGTGTAGACAAAAATTCAGGAACAGGGTGTTGTGTGACTTTTTCTGAAGAGGTGAGACCAATCCGTTCACTGCAGACAAGGAACTCACAGCAGATTTTTAAAAAGAAAATCAACCCAAGCCTAGCTAGGTAAACTAGAGAATTCACTGGGGTGAAGGAGAAACAGGTGAAAGCCTAGGGCAGACTCGTGAAGGAAGGTTTCACTGAAGCAGACACAGGAGAGAGGATGTTCTGCTAAAGCAAGCATGTGATTTCGGACTCGTGGTGAAGGAGTCTTTGCTAACGACTTGCAGGCATGGGTCCACCTTACATTGTGAAGTTTAGCTCCATTCTCTGGTTGGATGCAGGATTGAGTGCATGTGCTGAGGCAAGACCCATGCTGAGGCAAGACACGTGGAGGATACGTGATGTTTATAGGGTATAAATAGGACTTGATGGAGTGACAAAGGCAGAAAAGGGCTTGCTTATAGAGCTAGCTGTGTAAGTCATCTTCACTGATCCTTGCTTCCCTGAGAGAGGCACAGCCAAGAACTTCTCCTGGTGTTCCTGCTGGTCCCTCCTGCTGACTCAAGCTATGAGGTCTGATGGGTCCGCTTCCCTGATATCCTTTCTTTTCCACTACCTCTGGTTGATAGGAGGCTACAAGGGAGGTTAAAGTGTTTAAGAGCCATCATTAAAAGATTTGGAAAAAGATTAAAGCTGCATTGGGGTTCCTCATAGGAACATTAGTAAGGAATCCCAGACAGGAGTGTGGATGATTCAAAGACAGATGCATCGACAAAAAGCTTTACCCAGCATAGACGATGGAGCTGCCCCTGTGGTGCTTCCTGAACCACAGGCAGACAGTTAACCTATCTATATTACTGCCACTCACTGCAAAGAAACACCTCTCAGACTAGAGCCGAGAGTGGCATTTATATCCACAAAGAACTAAATGGCTGCTCACAGGGCTGGGTGTGCGGAACAACTGAGGAATCAGCCCTAAATAGGGCATCTATGCTGCTCCCTCTTTGAGTCAGAGAATATTATAGAAGGAACCCAGAAAGAATGTAAATGCTAGAAAGAGTGGGCAAAGCTATAAAATGCTGTCTTTTGCATGACACAACCAGGACACTCATGCTCTCCTGAAGCTGTGGCAGCCTGCAATGCACCTGCAGAGGACTGGGCCTATCCCTAATCCACTGTGAACTGGGGCTCGAGGGATGCTATAGCCGATGGGTACTGGAGGAAGGGGAAGTATTATCTTCAGTTTATAACCAACCACTAATGAACCAGCCAGGCTCCACTGGAGAGCCCCAATCTTGTTGCAACACTGATGGTACTGGTTAAACTCAGCAGATCACAAAAGAAAACAAAAAGGTGTGAAGGGGGGGAGGACCTATCAGGAAGGAAGCAGAATGTTGATAAGCGATAACCAAAAGTCCCCAACATCAAGATCACCTCTCAATGAACCTGCCTTTCTTCTTTGGATGGCAAAGAGCTCTGACATTTTACAGCTCCATCTAGGCTTCTGCCTCAAAATGATAGCGAGACAAACCTCACCTCACCATCCAACCACAGAGGGCAGAACAACTTGGAAGATCTCAGTTTTGTTGTTAAGGAAGAAAAGCATTAGCTTGGTTCACAGTTTCTGAGATTTCTATCCATGCTCAGTTTGCCCGAAGGTCTGTTGACAAGGTAGTAAAAGGGCAGTCAGTATTCATGTCACTATGGCCAGGAAGCAAAAAGATGACCAATGTTAATATTACTCATAACTTTCAGACATCAACTATTCAGGAATTATTTATTCTCACTTCTGAAAGCTCTCATCCAATGTTTTGTTGTTGTTGTTGTTGCTGTTGTTGTTTCAATGAATGTTCTAGAACTCCAAACTACCTTGTTGGTTTCAACTTTCAGAAGTTGCTGTCCCCTCGGGCTTGCAATAAAAATTAGAAAACCTTTGCTTTCAGGAAGGAATATCTGTGTCATAATGGGTCCTCACATTGTGGGCATCAGAGGTTACGAAACTCAAAAGACACATATTTCAAATCTAATTTACAGTGCTTAGCACTTACAGGGCCTATCTCAGTGCAACAAAACTATGTCTGGGTCCCAGCCAAGAAAGAGTTCACTTACACAGGTGTGATAAAATAAAATCTGATTCAGTGAATAAGGTTAGAGTTTGTCATAGGTAAATTTATGGCTATTAATCAAACAGTTTCATCTGTACTCCTCTGCTGCTCTGATATGATGGTGTAGGGCTTTGACCAAAGGTTGTAAGCTGTGGATTATGAACCAATGTGAATATTACTACTTTGGGGGGAAAGATGGATAAATGCAGACAGTCAACTATTGAAGTGAATTTAACCTTTTATTTTAATATAACTGGTAATAATTAACATGACCCAGATAGGTATGAATGAAATATTTTGCCTTTAGCTTTCTAAGAGACTAAATAAAGAAAAAAAACAAACAAAAGAAATTCACAATGTCAGCTCTTTTGCTTATAAACTGGCAACTACATGGAATTATGTTAAACCATTAACAAACACTTTACTGTATTAAAATATATGTGCCTTTTTTCCATTCTACTGACCAATATTACATATATGACATGTAATATTATGTTTGTTGTATATCAATGATTTATTAATCAAAAGTGAAATTTTAGTTTGGAGAAATTTGAGAGGTGGGTGACAAATTCCAACAAAAATTAATTGGTATTTTTAAATGGCCATACTATTAAAAACAGTTTATACATTAAGTATCACAACACTAATAAAATTCATCAGAAAATTATTTTTGAACATTCTAAAATTCATCTGGAAACAAAAAAAAGACTTTGGTTGGAAATCCCAAGCAATCCTGAGCAAAAAGAACATAATATTAGAAGTATCACAGGACCCAACTCCAAAATAAGCTTAAGGTGCCAAAATCATGTCAACAGAAGCAATATGGCACTGCTATAAAATAGACATGCCAACCAGGGACTAGAGGGGAAGATTCAGAAACAGCACACAGCTATAATCACTCAATTCTAATATGCAAAGAAGAAAAGACAAGTTTTCAACCAGTGACGATAAGAAAACTGGTTATCTACATGTAGAAACGTGAAACAAATTTCTTGTCTCTCAGTCTGTACAAAACTCAACTCAAAATAGACTAAAGACTTTAAGGTAAGACACAGACTTGTAAATGATGGGAGGAAGCACACACAAGAAAAGTGCTACATAAGATAGGCATAGACAATGGCCTCATGGCTAGAAATCCACTAGCTCCAAAAAAAAAAAAAGACAGAAAAATTTATGAGTGGAATTGCATGAAATTAAATCAAAAGGCTTCTTTCTGTACAGCAAAAGAAACAATCATCAAAAGACTTAAGAGACAACTGCAGAATGGGAGAAAAATTTCCCTAGATATTCACGTAACCAAGGATTATTACCTAGACTATGCACAGAACCCAAAAGATGATAAAATAACGTCAATCTCATCAATAAATTAACAAATAATAAAAAAATACAAATGGCCAGTAACTATAGGAAAAATGTTAAATAATTTCCATCATGAAAATGCAAATCAAAGCTACCGTGAGGCCCCACCTCATCCCAGTCAGAATGGCCATCATCAGGAAGATAAACAATAGCAAATATTGACAAGGATGTGGGAAAACAAGAATACAAACAAAATGTTAGTGGGAATACTCTACAACTGCTATGGAAATCAATATAGGGGTTCTTTTAAAAAAAACTGTAATAGATCTATCTTATGATCCGGCTCTAACATTCCTGAGAAATGTAAGTCAGAATACAACAGAAATACCTGCACTCTGATATTTACTGTGACACTGTTCACAATAACCAAGCTATAGAATCAGCCTGGTACCCATGAACATACGAGTGGATAAAGGAAATTATACAGACACCCAAACCCATCCACCCTCTCCCAAACATAATGGAATATTAACCAAATATAGGAATTAAATGTCAATTTCAGGAAATTGATAGAACTGAAGATCATCTTATAATAAACAAAATAATTCAGACACAAAAATACAAGTACCACATATTTTCTTTCCTAAGTAGAATCAAAACAGTGAAAGAAAGAGGGGTGGGGGAGGCGGGATAAGGGTGATAGGAGGAGAGAAAGGAGGGAGAGGAGGGATAGGAGGGGGAGGAGGGCTAGGAAGGAGAGAAGGTTGACTTAGAAGTGAAGGATAATTAGGAAAGAGGAGGGGGACCAGGAAGAAAGAGAGGGGAGGGAAGAAACAGAAATAAGGAGAGAGTAATTTAATATATCACAATACGTTCATGCATGGAAATATCACTATGAAATCCATTGACCTTTTTACTTAATGTGATTTCATTTTAACAACAAAAAAGAAAAGCAACTTCTGTCAAATGCAACTGGTGGCCTGAGGTATCCCCTAGCATGCAAAATCACACAGATAGTCAAATATTCTGCATACTTTGGTATAGGGTTCACTTACATGTACACACTCTCCCAAAATGCAGAGAACTAAGAGTCTTGTCTGCAGACGAATTACGTCACAGAGCATCCCTAGTTCACTCATAAGCAGGTAAACACTAGACATGCGTAGCAACAGTTTTGGAAAGACTGCACTTTGAAGCTGTGTGCCGAAGACGCTAATCTGTACCCCCAGCTTTGTAAGACTAAATGAAGGTGTCTGAGAAAAAAAGGATTTTTCCCAAATTATCGGAAAGCATGTATAAATATTTCAAGATTAGAGGGAATAAATTTGCAGAAATAAGTGCATCAAATGGAAGGAAGGGATGCAGACCATCTTGCTTTCCATTATTTCTTAATGAATTTTTACCTCATTAATAAATATAATCAATCACTTACAGGGACTCTGTAATAATCTACTTCCTTGCAATAGTTTTATGGAACCCCACAAAGAGCCTCCTGATACAGTTACTCTGTCTACACTGTTACCAATAAGGAAACAGCTCAGACATTTCCAGAAAGTCATTAACATCAGCAGCTAATTATGACAAGAAAGAGCCTCATATTTACTCATATGGCCTCTGCAATCAATCCTTGAATTTTCAGTTATATTACTTCCCTTTGCAGTCTGTCTTCCATTTCTTTCAGATTATCACCACACTTAGGAGAAGGTCCGGCTGGTTAGTACTGAACAGGTACCTGAAACTGATTAACCAAACTAGGGCACAAGAGAACAAGAAAAGCTCAGCATCATTATTAAGAGCTGAAGCTCTAGAAAGAGTGGGGAGAATCATTAACTGAAACCCTTCACAAGGATGTCCCCTCCCCACACACCCCACCAGACCTCTAAACATCCTGGAGCCTCCAGTCTCTTGAGGGTTAGGTGCATCTTTACTGACTGAACCCAGACCCTGCAGTCCTCTGCTGTGTATGTGTTGGAGGCCTCATATTAGCTGGTATATGCTGCCTGGTTGGTGATCCAGAGTCTGAGAGATCTCAGGGGTCCAGGTCAATTGAGACTGCTGGTCCTCCTACAGGGTCACCTTCCTCCTTAGCTTCTTTCAGCTTTTCCCTAGTTCAACCACAGGCCTCTACTCCATATTCAATAAACAATACTTTCCCAGCCTATTAAAAAAAAACCCTTCAGTAGGGACAGCTCCCTTAAGGGCTAAAAAGGCAAAGTCTGAACAACAGGAAAAAACCCATTGTAGGGTTGTGTGAGTGCTATGAAGAGCAGACATGGCAGAGGTGTGACACTGAAAAGAACACTTCATTGCTTGTCAATATCGATCGAGAAATCAAAACTGGCGCCACTGAATCAATTGCTCTCAGAATAAGTTACTTGCCATCTGTCTCAAAATTAGTCTCCAGTCTATAGCATTGTTCGTCAACTTTCATAGATTAGATATGAAAATGCAAAGCGATTCGCCCTGTAAAATAATAACTTTGGAGAATTCACAATTGAGGACACGTGGGGGTGGCCTGTGATGATTTTCTGAAAGTGAAATTTCTTTTCTCTACTATTATCTAGCTAAGAACATAAGTTAAATGAAAGAAGAGAGCCCTGGGAGAGGCAAAGCCATAGTGACGGTTGGGTTCCCTGTGGTGTAGGAAACACTGCTGTGAGGTGGGTTCTAGTCTTGTTCCAGTGGCAGCCAAGGCTCTCCAGCATTGGGCTATTCACTTAGCTGCTGAGAGCTCAGCAGCCTCATAGCCAACACAATGAAGAAAGAAAAAAGAAGTAGATGACAGGTCAGATGAAAAATGATAAATTTAGGTCGTCGCTTAACGGAGTATACATTATAAATAATGTAGCCAAAAATATCCCAAATCCACAAATACATGCATTTTTCCTATGAAAATCAGGGTTAAAATGTGACATTTAAGGTTTTTTTGAGTACTACATAGACAATTTATATAAAGAGATTAGAGAAATTATGGATGTGGTCCTTGGAGAACTGAACTTTGATGACTGCTAAATTCCGCACCATAAATATATTCCTGAAAGATGACCTCAAAGGCTATAGAAATACTTCATAACATGCAATAGACGCTATCATACTGCCCATCAGACTCCGCTTGGCAATGAGATTCTTCATTCAAATGAAAGCAAGTTGAAACCGTTGAGTGGGTCATTACACATTGGGATGATTTCAAACAAGTGTAAATGAAGACGAGAGGAATCACTCCCATTTCCATGAACCCTCTTCTCTTCAGTGTTTTCTTTCATGACTGCTCACAAAAAAACAAACAAAAAAAAAAAACCCGATGAACTCAAAAACTCCCTCTGTTGTCAACTGTGAGCCCCAAGTTCCTACTATTGCTGGCAATGGGTTCTTGAGCCCTCTTCTGAGAACCAGGGTCTCCAGCACTGAAGGGTACTTTCCTATCAAGCCTAAGAACACAATTACTCATTGGGAAATTTTCTCTATAAAATGTTTTTGAGAACGAATGCATTTTTAAAGGAAGAAAATGAATTATAAAGTCACTAACTCATGGATTTAACTACTTTTTTAAAAAAGAAATGGAAGAAATTACTTCTGGAAAAATTAAATATTCCAGACACTTCTATGTTAATATCTGTAATATTTGAAAGCATTCCAAATAAGCATGGAGAGACAGAGAAAGAATAAGCACACACACAGACACACAGACACATACACAGACACACACACACAGAGAGACACACAGAGACACACACACACAGAGAGACACACAGAGACACACAGAGACACACAGACACACATGTACACAGATACACACATGCACATAGAGAGAGAGACAAAGAAAGACACAGAGACACAGCTTGTGAGACAGAGACAGAGAAATAGAGAGACAGAGTTAGAGAATAAACAAAAACTGCCAGGCATGGAGCTTTACCTAAAGGTAAAGTCTGCCCCTTCCACAGAGCCCAGACTATTTGCCTTTCTTTGAAGAATTTGCTCATCGGAAAAAAAAAAAAGCCTTCTTGCTAGTGACACTGTATGGTACTAATTCCAAATAACTGAAAATAGAATAAATGTTTTATATGACTGAAAGAAAAAGCATATTGCTAAAGATCAATTGAGTATAGAGGAAAATCTTATCATGTCCATCTAAACTCATCTGGTCAAAAAAGCAAACCCCTAAAGACTTCCATTAGAGCCTTTCCATTGGCACCGTTGTGTGCCCCGAGCTGACACTGGGCTGGAGTGCGTTCTGATCCGACCCGCCTCCCTTACACTGCTGTCTGCAGTAGCACAGCCATGGCTATAAGTCCCCAAAGGTATCAGGTAGAGTTCATCGGAGCAGTGCAGAGGGCTGTCCTCCCAGGAGACCAGAAGACCTAACATACATAGGTAATACTGCCACAAATCGTGTCAAACTTCCCTAAGCATATTTCACATCCAAAAATGTGAGTAGCTGGCTAAGCTCACACAGACAGCTTTAAAAGTAAAGCAAATTGTTTCCTCTTCCTTTACTAAAGAGCTTTCTTTTCAGTGGCTCTTTCTTTTTTTCAATTTCAAGTGTAAAATTACCTTAATTGTCCAACATAGACCAACACAGTTCCCTAGGAGAGCTATTAGCCAGCAGCAGAATATATTCAGACTCGGGTGGTTCGGGGCCATGGAAATGGTGATTTTCTATCATTTAAATATCATAGAGGAGAATAACAAAATTTGAACGATTTTTTTCCCTCTCATTTGGAAGTTATTAGTAGACTTCCCTTTGTTTCATTGAGAGAGAAGAAAATGCGAAGTTACAGCGAACCCATCTGGCCAGCAGGAAAGCCCCATTTAATTGCTTTGCCCATTTAATTGCTTTATTGCCAGAAATGTTAAATAACTTCCTGAAGAGGCAGCTCAAATGAGACATGTGGCAGCCATTAACCGGGGTGCCGGACAGATTCTGAACTATGCTTTTCTATGAGAACTGTCTCATAAGAAACCACCGCATTGGGTATGTCCATTCCACAAACGTTTCCTGAACATCTACTTTGCCCTTGAGTATACACAGCCAGCTTTCAGGAGAAGTTTCTGGTGATCTCAAAAATAGCTAACTAGAACATTCTGGGACATTCCAACAAGGACTTAGCATGCCCATCTTGGAAGTCAAGGGCAAAAGAACCATCATATTAGCATCCCATCCTTCCGATGGTCCAATGCCTGAAACCATTCCAGTTTCGCCTGGATAATCTTCTGTTTTAAGACTTACTTATAATTTTACTAATGTGCACACATGTTATACAACATATGTGGGTGCCTCAGTGTGCAAAAAGAGAGAGTCAGATCAGTTATTCAAATCGGGTGTTGGAAATCAAACATGGGTCCTCCATAAAAGCAATAACTGCTCTTAACCACTGACTCCTCTTCAGCCCCGCGCCTGGGTAATTTTAATCATCTGCTACTAGATCATTTGTTTTAACACCGTACCAGTGAGAGAGCTAACCACTGCCACTCAATATCCATCCATCGAATGGGACTTTTTTTTTTTGCTCTTTTGTGTATCTTTGTCAACTACCTTGAGAATTTCACACTGAAGAAAACTGTTAGATTTTCATACCCAAGATATCATAAGACATGTAACTACAAATGGCCAACGAGCTTGAATTAACTGAATACTAAGTGTCAGAATTTTCTAATTCCTCCAATGCCTGTCAGCCCGGTCAAGGGCTTCACGAGCTTCAGCGATGTATACACAGACCACTTTCTGGAGAGACAATTTGACCTCAAAATAAGCCAGTGGAGAGCTGTCCAGTTGTTATGATTTGGTCTAAGTTGAACAGAAACATTATCATTGTCCAGGCACATTAAACTCTGACTCTCTTGTTTTTTCCTATTTCATAATATGACTGCTGCAGTTACTTAAGAGAAACGAGAGCTGGTAAATTAAAGCAGCGTGTGGAACATGGTAGGATTCCAAAATAATCAGCATTAGCCACACGAAATACAGGCATGGCAAACATGAAGGGTAAACTATTTCTGTCCTATAACAGCTCAATGGTTATAATTTTATGAAATATTCTGTATACTATAAATACCTCTTTATAATCAAATATGGGAAATACCTTTGTGTTGCTCGTCAGCTTGTAGTTTGGGGCGAGAGTTTTAATTTATCTTAAATGTCTTAGCTATAAGAAGAGGACAATTGCTTGATTTGTCCCAAACAAATATATGCACATCTATTTTGTAATTTCCATCAATATCTTGTCATGGAACTTCACAGACGTGTTTTCTCCATCAACCAGAAGGCTCTGATAGGTAAAGTGGAGGCCAACATGACAAAGGCTATGTGCTAGCTTCCATAACTGACTGTGGGACTGCAAACAAGCTACTGTAATCTGTAGCACGCCATAAGGTCGTTCTGAGGATTTGGTGGATCTGCGCAGGCAGGAGTTTAAAGGCTACCCTACACTTACTAAGCACTAAGTGAGAGCTGATTCTTATACTGTGGGACTTGCTCCATGAACACTCTAATTGCCTATCACCTTCATTCACAACCTTATCAACCTTATTTGTTAAGTGGAAAATGCATCCAACTGCTTTGTAAATATGTATCCCTACACTCATAGATTAGTGCATCTCTCAGCCTTCATCAGAGAAGCCTCTGTGCGCCTTTTTCTGTCTGGGTCTCTTTGTGTCTTTGTCTTTCTCTCTCTTTCTCTCTCTCTCTTTCTCTTTCTCTTTCTCTGTCTCTTTCTTTCACATTCACGCATACACTCACAATAAATCACCAGTGTGAGGATGCCTTTCTGGCCTCCACGTTTCCTAAAGACAGAAGAAGAACTAGGTGGTCTGTAGTCAGTGATTGCCATATAGAAATCTCAATGGATGGGTTGCACGGACTGTAAAAGCCTCTCTAATCTGCACACACACATATGGGTGTACCCACACTCTCTTCTACATGCAACACACACACACACACACACACACACACACACACACATTAATGCCTCTGGGCTGTTTTATACAAGAACAATTGAATTGAGAACTAGAAATTCAGGCTCCTTAATTCATTCTGGGTATTCACAAAGAATGGCATTAACAGAATGGTCTGTAAGCATTTGAAATACTTCATTTTATTCATTCCAGCCGTTATGTTTAAAATAATAAAAATAAAAATGGAATGGAAGTTTTTAAACTTTTCATATCAGTAAATTAACCCATGGAATCGCTGCCCAGAGTAATAATAAGTAAGCCAGGATGCTCCTTTTCAGCACACCTAGCACGCCTATGGAAGACACTACGTTCAGTTCTTCCAGCGGCCCCAAGAAATACATGGGTTTTTCACCCATTAAAAAAGAGTCAGGGCAGCTCATTCAAGGATTTACTGAGAGTAGAGAAAGGCCGAAGACTTGAAATGTGCAGACATTGACCAAGTAATTTGCTTTGTGGGTCTCCCAAAAGTAGTAAAAAGAAATCCACCCAAAGTCAGAGAGAGTGTGTTAGTTTACTATACCACCAATGCCCTTTAAACATTACAGACTGATTCTGACTTCAGACCAGAATGTCACTACAGACCGGAGGGTGCGACTCTCACACCCAGGTCTAATGGCTTCACAGACCGCTCCACAATGCGGATTTGTTTCCTACTGTCACCATCTGGTTTTTACTCCATTTATGACTAATATTATGATAATAATTTGTCATAATTATATTATTTATTTTTTCTAATAAGGTCATAATCTTGTGCATCTCTTCTTTTTCAGGCTGTCCCATGTATTGCAGAAAAGGAAACAGCTGGTGAGTTGACATTTGAGCTGTGTTTTGTCTCCTACCTATTTCAGAGTAAAATTCCACCTTAATCGGATACCGTACATAGACCTGTGGTCACAAAGAATATATGACCTACAAATCAAAACAATGTGTCCAGATACTTTGTAGTGTTGGATTTTCATTTTCATTTAATTCTAGGAAAAAATGCATTGTATATTATCTCTGGATTTACATAATCGCTATAGATTGGTTTGCTGTTGATTTTCATCTTTATTGCGTTTTATTAGGGAAGATATAAGAAGTTATCAAAATTTATTTGATAACTGAGTCTTTACATTCAATAGTAGGCAAGATATGACATTGCGTCTGGCAGAGTTTGGCACATATATTTACTGTCTTTTTTATTATTTTTTCCATTACTTGGAAATAAGTCTTTCTTTATATCTTCTGACTAGTTTTACTGTGAAATCTTTTAGTGTAGTGATATTTGCTTGCTTTCTGTTCCCATTTACTTGAAATATTATTTTCTTTCCTTTCCTTTAAAATCCATTTGAAAGTTTAGGCCACTCATGCTTAAAGTTAATATTGAAAAGCAAAACAAAAAAATTTCCACCTTAAAATAGAAATCTCAGTCATATCTAAAATGCACTAGTCTCACCATTTTCTGTGGGAAAGGTTGTCAAATTCTTGGCAAATAAATCAGTTGTTCTCAAAGAAAAATATGGCCTTTTAGCATCGTATTGTTTTAAAGGCCTTCTTGTAGTCTTACAATTAGTTTCAATTACATTTTTTTTCTCTTGGGGGAAGGGGAATTGACGCTGACCAATGTGATGAGGTGTGGTCTTTGAAATTTGATTTTTGGTACTTATTAAGATTTCTTTTTTAATATTGAGTACCTTGTTCAGTAGTCAGAAATAGATGTTCCTGAGGGATAAAATGGGTAGGGCATGATTGAATGTAGTTAGGAAGCAATGTAGCTGATGGAGAAAAATGGTGCTGCTTTTCTGGGATGCTTGTAAGTATCCCACAGTATTGTGGAAAATGGGAAAGAATTGATAAGGGTCATGAAAAATAAGAGAAATTAGTCTGGAATTGGTAGAATTGTGTGCTTTAAAACCTTTTGGCCTTTCTCAATATTGTTTCTGCATTCAACCTTAAGAAAATAAAGACAAAAAGAAAAGTAAAACCAGTTAGAATGTGCACCACCAGCTTGATGCATCTTGCTTTGTTTACAGACATGTGATGTCATTTAGTTCATAGACACATGATGTTTAAAAGCAAGAGAGTGGAGGCAAGTTGCATCAAGCCAAAAGAAAGATTGACTTCAAGTTTTTTATTGAGTTTAGGACTTCTGGGGAATGAGTTTTTATTTACTCATTTATTTAGGTATTCGTTGGGGGAAAGAAGTGTATATACCATGGCATGGGTATGGGAGTCAGAGAACAGTTTATGGGAGTACGTTTTCCCTTTCTACTATATGGGTTCTGGAATATAACTTGTAACATAAGTTTGGGGGTGAGAGCCATCTTGCTATCTTCTTCATAGACAAATAGGGGGTGTCCATCTTTTCTTACCAGAATCTTGTTTTTATAGCTAGGAAGTTGTCACACAAAGATCTTAGCTCTTAACTCTATGAGCTGAACTTCCCTATTGTGTTTAGTCGGTGTCTGACTTCTTCAATCTAATAATATCAAGAGCCCCTCAGAATAGGAAGAGATGATTAAAGGGGACTCAAGGTTGTATGAAACAACAATCAAGTTCTGTGACAAATGGTCTCTGGTCATACAGATTACAACTACTGGCATCGGGTGACTTTAAAGTAAGTTGTTAAGCCACAGGATGTCTTCACACAGATTTTGCTGGGCTGTCTAGTTAAACAAGAACTAAATGGTTTGATGTGTGCATATCGATTTTAACAACAAAGCAACTTAGGCCCCTATTTGTCTGGGATTGTGACATTCTTTGTAATTCTCTAGACTAGCTGTAATTCAATCAAGATGTATAACAGCAATGCTGTCCTCTTATTCCAGAATAACAGCAAATCCTTTCCTTCTCCCAAGGAAAACATTCCGGTGTAAACGGTTGACTGGTGGGGAGAGAAAGAAGGGAAGGAATTGACTTGTCTGAGGAAACAGAGTAGCGAGGTACAAACTCCTCCCTCTTTTGCTTAAATGCTGTCACTTGGACATGGAGGAGTGCTTCATGGTGTCATTTCTGGGATATTTCAAAAACGCTGTTCCAACTCTGAACTCAGCACAGCATAAGCAGCATGCATCCCCTGTTTCCTGTTCTCTGACACACTCTCCTCCTCTTCCAGAGAAAGGAACTGCCACATTTCCTAATATTTGCATTTAATATTAAGGAGGCAAAAGTTTCAAAGTTGATAGACTGAATGTCAGAAGTTGAAAGGCGTAGGTTAGAGGTTCACAGATCCAGTGCAGTCCCGGGCTACTTAGCAAAACCCTATCACATATACATATACCTATACATATACATATACTCATATATATGCATATACATTTATACATATACATCATATTCATATACATATGTATATATCACATATATATATGATAGGCATGGTGGCATAATCCTGTAATTAGCTGAAAAGCTGATGCAGGAGGACAGCTGTGAGTTCAAGAAAAGTCTAGGCTACAGAACAATTTCTGAAGATTGAAGAAAGATCCTGTCCCAGTTAAAGAAGTAAAGGATAGGCAGGTGGTCTCAGCCAGGAAAGGCATTGCCACCAAGCCCAGTGACCTGAGGTCAATCTCCCCCGGACCCACATGGGGGAAGGACATAAGTTGTGTTTTGATCTCTACACATGAAGGAACACACACACACACACACACACACACACACACACTATAAATTAAAAACAGACAGAGGAAAGAAGTTGATAGACTCCGTTCATGAGTCTTCATGAGATCTTGCTGAAGAATTGAACCAGCTGAGATATATAACCTTGCCCAGCCTCAGGCACATGGTATCCCATATCACATACTTCATGATTCACGTTGAATTCATTCTTATCTACATTAAAACATTTATATGTCTGTGATAGATTCCTAAATTTTACTTTATAGATTCCTGGACAAAGTGTTGTGCTTATGAGGAAATACATTTTTTGGGGGGGGGGGGGGAAATACAAATGTAAGAAGGTGATTAAGTGTTTAAAAGTTAGTGGGTTCACCTGTCAAGGTAATTCCTTGTATTTGAATAATCTGTGAATAATGGTTATCAGATCAAATGTTCCAAAGGAGAATGTTATTTACTTCAAAAGTTGTGAAAGAGTGTCGGTATCTAACTCTTCCCTTCTAAGCTATTCTGTATCTAAGATGTATTCTGTGGAAAACATCCTGAGTGTTTAGTCTATGAATGGGACTTTATTTGTTCTCAACTCTACGACCCTCTAGTATTAAGTTCCCACTGAAGAGAAGCGCTACAATAAAGCCAGAAGGCTTACCCAGTCTTCCTGGGTAATTGAGTTCTTTAACAGGATTAAAACTTCCTATCCACCCTAAGGGCTGCCTTTTTTTCTTTCCCTTTCTTTTTTCTTGCTAAATGAAGGCAGCCTATTGTTTACTATGGTGGTCTATCTTTAACTTGTGTGACCCCCTCATCCAAGCCAACTGAAACCTCCTGCAGCAGGGCTTCTGAGTGTCTAAACAAAATCATTTGTGGTGCCTGCCACCCTCGCTCTTACACAACCTTGGGTTGTTCGAGGTGGTCTTAGCCATCCTCCATTCCCATCGGTGCTGCTGGGCTTTGCAACAATTTATCTACTGCTCTCCTACCTCCCGAGGACCAACCCTCCATGAGGAACACTGGAAACATTCTGTGCACCCATCCCACAAGTACTTACTGATCACCTACGTCTTCTAGGCGTCCTATGAGGGCGTTATGAAAACTTGATTATGATAACAGTCTTCTTTCAGGAACTCAGACTCTGTTTAGAGAGTAACTTCTGCAAGCAAGCATCCTGCTCTTCCCAACAGAGCATGTCTTTAACACCTTGTTCAAAACTTCCTAGGAAAAGAATCGTACTAAAACCGCTTAGCATAACCTATGTCAGGACGTGTATTCTTAGGACTGAAATAAATATTCTTAGGACCAATCAGTTCACTCATAAAAGAATTAGACTCAAAAAACACGAGGATAAGCAATATTTTGTTTTTCTCAATCAATGACATTTTCATTATTTTTATTAGTCGCCAAATGTGTTCCCCTAGAGAATGGGCCTAGTGGGCCAGGCAAGATGGTGCGTTACAACCCCAGCAAGGTTTGGGACCATAAGTTCAAGTCCAACCTGACATACATAGTTAAGGCCTTTCTTCAAAAAAAAAAAAAAAATCAAGACACTTCCCACCCCCACAAAAACAAACAAACAAACAAACAAACAAAACTGACAGAAAAGAAAACCACAGACAGCGCCTTGAGCCCCGGGTATCTTCTGTAGTACATTTGCTCCCTGTCAGTGCCGCCTTCAGCAAGTTAGTTCCTCGTTCTTCTCATTCACCAGGGTAAATAAAGAAACCGCCATGCTCGAGTAAGCAGGGAAGCCCAGTGCACAGTGAGTTCTAAAAGCATAGCTCGTTCTCATGACAATTAGTCGTGCACATAACCACTGTGCGTTGGGCCTCACAGAGACTAGTTATGTTACTGCTGTCTGCGTGTGCGCCCTCGCGACACCGCCTGACAGCTAAGTCGCTGCCCTGGTGGAAGAGAGATCGTTTCCTCCACAAATCTGAGCCAAGTCAGACATGTGTTGTTCATTGTAGTTCGGGTCCAGTTGGCCACATTTTAACCTCGTTCTAGACATTATTTTCTCCTTGAGACTAAAATCCTCTTATGAATATCTATATCTACAATTCAATATCTACAAAGATTAGTCCTCGCGGAATACATATTTCCTCTTTGCTTATGTTTTCATAATCACTCTGTATACCCGGTCTGGTGCTGTTACTGAATCCTGCCTACTCAGAAACCTGACTCACAGGGTACCCAGCTGTTTCTGCCTGCCCTGTTATTGCATGAGGTCCTGTCACTTCTCCTCAGCCCGAACTCTCTCTCCCATCCCTCTTCCTGGAGACTTTACTTTTCATTGGAACTCCTCAACACCGTGCAGAACTGGTTGCCCTGCTTTTATAGATTTATTTTAATTATATGTTTATGTGTGTCTGTGTTTTTGGGGTATGGGCACATGCGTGCAGATGTCTTCAGAGGCCGGGGTTTGGATCCCCTGGAGCTGGAATGACAGACAATTTTGAGCTACCCCGCAAAGCCCACCAAACTCGAGTCCTTTGCAAGAGCAGCCCAGCTCTTAACCAGTGAGCATCTCTCCAGACCCTCGCTATGGCTTTTATAATGTTCTCTAATTAAACTCCATGCAGTTGCACCTAATGAGACACTTGTTTCCCACCAGGAACTTCATTGATTATTGATATAGACAGAGATAGAGATAGAGATAGATAGATAGATATAGATAGATATAGAGATAGATAGATAGATATAGATAGATATAGAGATAGATAGATAGATATAGATATAAATATATGTATTATTATTTTCTCTGTGTGCCTTTGATTGAATGGATGGTTGGGTGGTTGATTTTTTTTCCATTGGTAGATCCAACTAGAGTCACAACATTCAGGGAATGCCTTTAATTTTTTATCTTTCACCTTCTGCCTTGATGTGAGGTATAAACATTTTCTTGTTAAAAATTAATAATTAATTAATTAATTAGTTAATTAATTAATGAAAGAGTAATGGTCAATAAGAAGTGAGTTAGAAGGGGTTGGGGATTTAGCTCAGTGATAGAGTGCTTGCCTAGCAAGCGCAAGGCCCTGGGTTCAGTCCCCAGCTCCGAAAATAGGAAAAAAGCAAAAAGAAAAAAAAAAGAAGTGAGTTAGAAACTGAAAGATATCGGATTGGGGTGGGGGGAAGAGATAAAGTTTGGTTTTCTTCATTATGAATAAAAATATTTACATTAAATCCAGTGGAGGAGAAATTCATTTACACTGGTGAGTTAGAAGGTTCGTTAGTACAGAAGCACGATGTAGCTTAAAAAAGAGATGCAATTAGTCACTAAAATGAACTCTCAGGCTACATGTGAAGAGTACTACAGTAAGTGTCCCATGCTAAAATTCAATCTCAAAACACCTTCTGTCAGTGTGCATGGTCGTCTGTGCCCACTGTGGTTGGCCATTGTGGTTAGGGCGCTATCCTCAGTCTGCTGGGACAGTGCTAGCACCTCCTTAATGAATCATTATTGAGGCAGAGTGAGCCCTTGGCCTCTACTCCTAGGAACAGCCTGTGTGCTTTCCGCTGCAGTTCCTTATCTTGCTTAGTGATCCTCTTCTCCAGGCCTTGAGCCTGTCTTCGTCAACAATGCCCTTGGTGTCCCATGAAACTAGAAAAACTGGCTTTCTTGTAGGTGATTTGGAAACCTATTTAACCAAGCGACTGTAATCACAAAAAGGCTTCCAATTCAATATCAGGGGCAGAATTAACACTCTTCTAAAATTGGTGTTTAACTTTCTCTCTCCTTCCTCCTTTGTCCCTACTTTTCTCCATAACTGCCAAATACCTCAGCCAAGTAATTCATTAATGGTGGTAGGTGGAGATCTACCCCACAGGAATGAGTAGAGAGTACCATTGAGGAAAATGACTTTGAATCTAACTTTGGCTGGAGTCCTTGGTTGTTTCTCTTAAAATGTTTGTTCTCCTGCCTTGAGGTTATTTGGTTGGCTATGAAAATGCTAAAAATCAAGATAAAGAATAATTCAGTCTGGAGCTCTTGTGAAAGCTATATTTCAAAACAGTAGAGAGGAGCATGCTCTCCTGAAAAATGTAGTGTTGTGGTGAGCAAAGCAGAAAATTAACAAACAAATACTGCTTGGTGACAAAGGGGTGAGAAGGAAAACCCAAGTTTCCATTGGTTCAATTCCATTGGACTTTTGTAAACACAGTAAAGAAAAAAACCCAGACTGAGTGCCATTTGCTATTAATTTCCTTGGCAGCCTTTGATCAGTAAAAAGGGAAATGCAGATGAAAATATTTTTAAAAGACAAAAAAAAAAAGAGTAAACCTAAAATAAAAAGACACTTGCCCTTTTCCTGGTCTGATTATCAGAGATAGTTGTTAACAGTTATCAGTGTGAGAATCTCAAGCTTTGATTGAAATAAAAAATAAAGGGCTGCCCAAATTCAGAATTCTTTGCAAAACTTCACTGTTTCCTGTCTCCAATCATGTTCATTGAATTTCTGTCCCTTGTACCAAATAAACTATAAGCATCTTGAAGACAGAATTTTGCTTCATTCAGTTCAGGGTATCCCAGCGCCTGGCGTTATTCTAAGTGTTTGATGTTTACTAAACACATGAACAAATGGAAACTACATTTAAAATCTGCAATTGCTTAAATCTCTGTGAGGCCGTCAAAGCCCACAGTAGAATCTTCTAGTTCTAAGTGAAGTTCTTCCTGTGATTGCAAAGACCCCTAGCTGCTTGCTGGGTCTCCATAGTATCTAAAAATTGTCTCTATCTGGCTGGGCTCAGCTCTGGCCAACATTCCAAATTCCCTATCCACTTTCACTCTCAGAAAAATGACTTAAACTAGTTTTATACAAATAGCATATAAATACTCACTTACTGCATTTTTTGTAAGTTTTATGGTCTCTACTTGCCTGCTTTTTTTATGAGGAAAGAATTTAGGGTATGCCCACACATAACCTCACAGTTTCTCTGAAACTTAATGTAAATTCATCCATGAAAAGTTGGCTATGTTTGAGTGGGCTATTGAGAAGAAACACATTAGCTTCCAGGTATTAGGAATTCCTTTAATATATCTTTAATGTGTGTGTGTGTGTGTGTGTGTGTGTGTGTGTGTGTGTTTTATTCTTAAATGCCAAATTCTTGACTACAGGATATTTTTAAATATGGTTTCTAAATCTTTCTTAGTTTTCTATTTTTACTGTATTGCTAATTAAGTAAAATAAATTTATTATATCTCTTTTTCTCCATTACATTTCAATCAATACTGATCAGTATTTTCTATTAAATTCTGTCTTCTTCATCTGCTGTATCCTGCATGGAAATATTCTCCCCAGGTCTTCAGAGCTAAAGGTCCTACTTGGTTATATTCTTCTTTCCGTATTCAGTGTTTCCTAAGATGTATATCTGTCTATGAATTTATAAAATAAATAAAGCTCCTTCCACAATAATTTCAAACTTAATTGGACTGAGAGATGACTGTATCATCTTGTCAGATGTAGCAGCGCAGGACCCTATGTATCTATGAGGGGTTTGTAGAAATGAGTAGACCATGAGGGCTGTGACCTAACCAATGGTTTAATCCATTAACACATTCAACGTTTTAAGAGAGTATTGGAAGGTACTAGAACTGTAGAATTCAGGGTCCTGGTTAAGAAGTCTGTCCCTGGAGTCCCAGCACTGATGGGTATTCCTTACCCTGGCCACTTCTTGTCTCCTCTTTCTCCTAAATGCCATGATCTGAGCCAGTCTCAACCACAAGCTTCCACCATCCTGAGGTTCTATCTCATCCCTGGGTCAAAGCAATAGACACAGTTGACCTTGGAATGTAGTCTCTAAAAGCGTGGATCACAATCAGTTCTCCCCCAATTCTTGCCTTTATGGGCATTGTCACAGTGATGAAAAGTTGTGCCTCCCATTTCATCTGTGACATTCAGAATGACTGCACAGAGCAAGTGCATTAAGAATACTTTCTGGAACAATCTGGTTATTTGGCAGACCAAGAGAATCCTGTGGCAAGTGGGTTAACTGCCAGTATATTGATGAGCAGGACTTTTCATGATACTTGACTAAGTTAATATTTCTTTTCTGAAAAAGTCCTGTGGACATTGTACTTCTCTTCTGGGAAGGACTGGCTATTGATGTATGAAGAGACGACTGAGAACTATCAACATGGGCAGAGTTTTGTACTTCAGTGTTCCAATCAGCGTCTTACTGTCTCTGTAAGGGTTCCCATTACTGTGAGAGACAACATGACCAAGGCATCTCTTATAAAAGAAAATATTTAAGTGGGGCTGGCTTACAGGTTCAGAGGTTCAGTTCATTATCATCAGGGCAGAGAGCATTGCAGAGTCCAGGCAGGCATGGTGCTGGAAAAGGACCTGAGAGTTCTACATCTTGATCTGCAGGCAACAGGAGACTGTCTTCCATGCTGGGTGAGCTTCAGCACAGGAAACCTCAAAGTCTGCCCTACAGTGACACACTTCCTTCATCAAGGCCATACCTCCTAATAACAGTGCTCCCCATGGGCCAAACATTCAAACCCAAGAGTCTATGGGGCCCAAACCTATTCAAACCACCACACTTATTTTGCTTTCTGGTGCTAGGTGCTAGGGGTGGGGAGATAGGGGGAAAGCAACTTGGAAAGAAGAAAAGGGTTTATTTGGCTTATACTTTCCAAGATACAGTTCACTACAGAAAGCCAAGGCAGGAACTCAAGGTAGGAACCTGGTGGAAGCAGGAGAGGTCATGAAGGAATAATGCTTATTGGCTTACTCGTCCTGGCTTTCTCCTCCTGGCTTGCTCCTCCTGGCTTGCTCCTCCTGGCTTACTCAGGTCATATTTGTATACGTCCAGGTCCACCAGCCCATGACCTTGACCTTTTGGAAGTGAAATGACCTATGTATTCTTCCCTTGTTTAACACCTATTGGCTAAATAACTTTGATTTGTTTTTCTGTTGGTAAGAATTTGAAATCAACATCTCTTCACCGAGCTAATGACCATTTGTGTTGAAGAGTCAAGACAGGACTTTGGCATATGGTCTATCTAAGAGGAAAATCATGAGTTGTCATTTTAAACAAAAATGATTTAGCTGGTGCCCAATTAAAAGCTTGTGTTCCTCTTGCTATTGCATGCAGACTGTCTAGAAAATTAATCAGAGGAAGAATGGATCCTGGATAAGGGACGCTACTTTGTCCTAATTAATGTAGCCAGGTAGAAAAGATAGCGTTCTATGAGAGCTGTGTAACCAGAATGGGCGCTAAGGAGCCTCATTCAGCTGTCACAGCAGGGTAACGTGTTTGCTTTCAAAATTTCCCAACCATGGGCTTCCATAGAAAACACATTCCAATGACTCCCAAACCTCATGTTGTAATATTCCCCTTAATAGAAAGGATAACTTTATTCTTTCCTGTGGATTTAAGAAAAGGGTACGTGAGGGGTAACAGCACAGCTCATGACTTCTTTCGTGTTCCTATAATTTAAGTCTTTGCTTTGTCTGGGTGTATCTATCAAGCATTTTTCCCACTGTCCTGTGATTTCCTGAAAGGACACTTTTTTTCTGTACTTTTGGGACCAGAAGCCTAGCAGGAGCTTGAGGTGGTATGTGTCCATACATGATAGGATGGGTTCAATAACAGCTTGCACTTTGGTAGATGCTTGGCAAGTAAACATTCACCTAATGCTCTAGCTTCCCTGCTGGAGAGGTACCTACCTGCCTGTATCCTACATCAGAGGGAAGGAGGAGGCAAGGCTCAGTGAGGTCCCTAAGGAACCCAGAGTCAAACTGTGGCTTAAATGCCACAGCTGAATGCTTAAATGCCAAGACTGCTCAGGTGATGAATCCATTTTTCCAGAATCTGGCCTTACCCTTCCTTTCTGACCTTCCTCTTCTAACATGCTATTGCCATGGTAACAACTTCACACTTTTTCCCCCCTGAATCTTCATCTGATCTTCGCTACTATGCTTTCCCCTCCTAGAAATTCTCTTCCCTGTCCCTCCAAAGACTTACTGGTGCCGTACACACACTGTGAATTCTCCTATCATAACCCACGCCCAAATTAATTTCACAGTGTTGGGAATGTTACAGCTGTAGCACGCAGACCTTCCCCAGACCAACTGTTTACATCCCACATCCTACATAGGTTGTGATCTTGCTTGAACATTTTGTTTGCCCTATTCTTGCATACGACAGCCTTCAAATTATCATGGGAAACCTCTGAGGTAATAAAGGAGCTTCTTTTTCACGACAGTCTAAAGTTGACAGGGACACTGAGCGGGGCGCACAGCTATATTGAGTGGGGAGCACAGTTCAAAGTGTGATATTCCTCCAGTAAAGGCAAAACAAAGGACATGGTGGCATGGGGCACCGAGTAATATACATTTATACCCCTCCAATGCTTGTCATGGATTGCTAACTTCTTATAGGTGCTGAATATTTCATTGTGAGTATAATAGTCTCTTGTCCAAATATTTTATTGTGAGTATATATAGTAGTCTTTTATCCATAGAAAATGTAACACATGGCCTCCAATGGATGTTTGAAACAGTAGATAGTATAAAATCCCCTATATACCTTGCTTTTTTTCCTAGACATAAGCTATTCAGTAGCAAACAGGGTCTAGTGTGCACACTTTAAATATGGTGATTGGGAATGGTTCACATTCAGATAGAAGAGAACAGACAGCAAGATCGCATCACAGTACTTGGAACATCTGAAATATGGACTGTTTGTCCCTAGCTGTCAGCTCCAGTTCTTGGGAAGCAACTGTCACACCAGCGGAACTGTTCTGGATTGTTTCCTGCTTGGCTCTCTTTGTTATATATAATACAAATGGATTCCTTACAACTGGGTGCTTAGACATCCGTCCCAAATTTCTCCAACTAGTCAATTACGGTTTGTCTCTGAGAGTTCTGATGTTTATCTCTCCCTGAGATTTTACATCACTTCCTATTCCTAATAGCTGTATTTCCAATCTAAATATGAACCATAATGAATATGCTTTGGGTCACAGAATGTGTCTTTATTAGGCACAATAAAAAAACAGGTTCTATTTTCCTGTTTATCTATTTCATCCCACAAGATCTAGCAACATCTGAGGATAGAGTGAATGCTTGATAAAATCATAAGGTTTCACGAAGATACGGCCTTTTAGGGGACAAAAAATCATATTTCTGCATCAAAATTTTATTTCAGCCCCAAGAATACCTTTCCATTTCATCTTCTTTCAGTAACATTTAACCAAGTCAGTAGCACCATACCTGTTTATAAGATCTGGCGTTTTCTTTTACCTCTTCTGCAGTAAAGTGTTTCTCTTTCTCTATGTCTTTTAAAACTTTTTAATTGTATCCAAGGAAACCGTTTTAAATCTGCCTTGTAATTTCATTATCGTGCCTTGCTCTCAGTAATTTTACATTTTCAGTACACTATGCATTCATGTTTTCTCATTAAAATTAAATATCTAGATACTAATCAATAGTACCTAACATTGTAACCTCACAAGATGGAGGAATATAAATAATATAATTAAATGTGTTTATCAAAGAAGACTATGAGTCAAAAATATGAATGCGATACTTAGTACAGACATATAAGTACAAAAATATTCTAGAGAAACTCTGAATTTTTTAGACATATTCTATGTAATTTGTCCTTTAATGAAAGAATAGACTTATGCAGGAGCACTTCTGTAATGTTTCCCTCTCTCTCTCTCTCTTTCTCTCTCTCTCTCTCTCTCTCTCTCTCTCTCTCTCTCTCTCTCTCTCTCTCTCTGTTGAGTTGGGATTTCAACATGTAGATTTTTTTTCTAAAGCAGGATCTTTTTATTCCTCAGAAAGATGTGCTGGCCCAGGCATGGGCCACCACCAACTGTGACTGTGGGAGGGTGTGTCTGTAGCATGGAGAATGTGTGTGTGTGTGTGTGTGTGTGTGTGTATGTGCATGATCATGTATGTACAAACATACATGTAGCCGATGCTCTCAACATTTTTATTTTTGAGACAAAGTCTCTCAGCTTTTGCTAAACTGGCTAACCCTAGGATTAGCCTGTCTCCACATGGCCGGGCCACCACACCCAGCTTTTGTTCAAGTGCTGGGCTACAACTCAGAGCTTCTTGTTTGCCTGGCAAGCATTTTACCAATTGTGCCATCTCCCCAGTCCAGCTTGGATTTACTTCTTGTTAACGATTTCTAAGGCTTCTTGAGGCTCCCTTCCGGTTGAAATGGTAAACAAACAGGGAGCTTCCCTTGGTTTGTGAAAGAGAATTGCCCAGGTGCCCCAGCAGATATAAGAGTTTTCTTATTCTGTGACTTCAGTGGGTCAAGGAGCCAACCTAACATTGAGATAAAGTTCCCATGGTTTTATAATATCAGTGTGTACCAAGTTTAGGCCCTTTAAAAAGTAGAGGTGGCTGGAGCTGGGGATGGAGACATGTTGGTACTATTCATGTTTGCTGAGCATGCATAAAGCCCTAGGGATCAAACATAGGAATGTTTGTGGAGCCACAAGACTATTAGCCCAGCAACACTCAAAAGATGGGAGCAGGACACCCAGAAGTCCAAGGTTATCCTTGACCACACAGTGAATACAAGCCAAGCTGTGGCTGTATGAAACCTTATCCCATAAATAAATAGGTAGGGAGAAGGGGGCCATCTCAGCGTGACTTTTCGAATCTGATTCTGAGCTAGGACTTACCGTTCTACAACTAATCTCAAGCTGTTTTTCTAGAATGTCCACGGCAACAAAAAAAAAATTAAACACAGCCCCATCCTCACTGACATGCGCACTTCAAGCATTACAGACTACGAGAGAGTCGGGACGGACACCTTCGAAGTGTCCTTGCAAACGAGGCGTATAGACAACTATGTGCGCAGCGCCAGGCCTCGGGAAAGCATTCCGGTCTAGAACAGACTCCAGCTCCCTGAGATTCCGATTCCAATTATGGAATGAAAGACACTTCCTTGCAGGAAACGACATATGAAATTTCAGCGAAGTGGGTTTAGTTCGATTACAGGCAGAGAAGAGCAAGAAATGCTTCTTGCATTCGTTCCCCATAGAACCCGAGTAAGGCACGCTGGTACGCTGAGCCACAGACGAAGGTGCACATCTGGAAACTCTTTGCTCCATCTGGGCCGGGGTTTCAGTCCCTTGCTCTTTCTTCCCCATTTCCCATGACTTCAGCTACTTCACTATTTTCTTTAGTGAAACTATTTAACCCCTGCGGCGGTGTCAGGGTTTGTTTTGTCTTGTTTTGTTGTTTTCCAGAGGAAGGCATGCAGGAGACTTCCTCATACTAGTTTTGGGGAGGTGTTGTTGTTATTGTCGTTGTTGTTGTTTGGTTGGGTTTGGGGGGAGGGGTTGGGTTTGTCATTGTTGTTGTTGAATTTCCCTTTTATTTCTCTCAGGGTCTGGTCCTACATAAAGGATATAAATGCCAATAAGCAGAAATATCTGATTAGCCCTGTGGGATACTGTTTTAGAATTCCCTGAGGCACAGTGCTCTGGCGTCTGTTTTAATTGGTTCATTATTCCTGTTTAATCCCCGATTCGAGGTTTTGATTTCACCTATTTCACGTATTATTCAATGTCGAGAAGCATGTAAAATTAGGTTGCATATTGTTTCCTAGTACTTACTGTCATCCTGTATCATTAAGAAAATGACTGCTAGTCCTATGTCTTTTTTTTTTTTTTTTTTTTTTTTTGGTTCTTTTTTTTTCCCGGAGCTGGGGACCGAATCCAGGGCCTTGCGCTTCCTAGGTAAGAGCTCTACCACTGAGCTAAATCCCCAGCCCCAGTCCTATGTCTTAAGTAAGTTGCATGGCCTTGGTCTTTGGGTCGTTGCTTCCTCTTTGGCTTTACTCTTTGTTCTGGAGATCTTACCTCATTGAAGATGCATTTGCACAGACTCTAGCCCCAGCTACTCATCTATGCGCATACTCCACGGACCTATGTCCTTCATCTCTTATACAGGATGCTCACCTCTCTACACCCCACACGCTCCACCTCAGTGTCTAGCCTTTATGTTTCATAAACTTGTCTGTTTACTGCCTCTAAAATTCCATATTTGCCTAGACTTTGAACCCTCTCTAGATCTCCCCCACTTAGAAATCAGTACCTTTGGCGTCCCTTAAACATTGTAAATCAATACATCATACAGTGTTTATCCCTCCAAACCCTTTGTTACCATTATTAGGACATATTTGCTCTATTGTTGTGTTAATTTGCTTTTTATTGCTGTGGTAAAAGACTGGCTGAAAACAACGTGGGGAAGGTAGGATTTATCTCACTTACAGGTTCTACTCAATCACCTAACAAGTTAAGACGAGAGCTCATGCGGACCCTGGAGCAGGAAGTGAAGGGACACTGCTTATTGGCTGGCTTTCTCTAACTTAGTCAGCTTACATGCTTATTCAACTGGGGAACCCCAGGGATGGACCTTGTCACAGTGGACTAGACCCTCCTCCATCAATTAGTAGATAGAAAAATGCCCCCACAGACAGGCCCACAGACCAATATGGTAGAAACAATTCATTAAATGAAGATCCCTCTTCTCATAAACACCACCCAATCTGAGTAAAAGTAAAATGATGTGTTTTATAGAAAAAGTGAAATATTTTTTAAAAGTGTGTCCTAACTTTGGAAAACACTTGCTTTAAGGAACAAAATACATACTTCTGGAAGTTTCTGTGCTGACCACTCCAAGTTGCTTGGGTCTAGAAGTCACAAATGTCAATGCACTGTCCAGAGGGTTCTTATTACACCAGGGAGTTGGGGGGTGAGAATCACTGGCTGATGTCACAGCCATGGCCCTCATCTTCCTCTATAGACACACAATTTTAATTTTTGCTTCGAAACCATTATTTTCTAACAAAATCCTTCTAAAGATTCAAATGATTATGATACTGGATAGCTACTAAAAGATTCTATCTTACCACATGTAAGCAAAAATATGTCCACTAAACCCCATATCATACTTATAAATGTATGTAGCACACATATGCACAAGTTTATTGAGAAGAGAGAATGATCAGGGGTGGCTTATGTAACACATACAAAGGTATATATATATATATATACATATGTATATCATATAATATTATAAAGATAATCTTTATATTATCTTTAGTAAAGCCACTTTTTATTCAGTCAGTGAAATTGAACACCTTTGAAGGTTTGGATGGTAATTCCATATACAGGATGGTGGGGATAGAAGGAAGGGGTAGCTGTCACACCGCTCCGCCATTATTGTTCAGTAAGTCACTATATATGGGCCACGTTCTTGTTTTACATGTAAAGTTCCCTACAGCCCTGCACATATGCCCTTCCTTCTTTCAGAGCTAAGCTCTTTACATCTTGAAGCAGCCCAGAGAGTGTTATTATCAAACACCAAAGCAATAAGAATCCTGGGCTTTGGGGTTGGGGATTTAGCTCATTGGTAAAGCGCTTGCCTAGCAAGCCCAAGGCCCTGGGTTCGGTCCCCAGCTCTGGAAAAAAAAAAAAGAATCCTGGGCTTTGTAAGTTGAGGAAGTGGCTGTTAGGCCCTCGTTAACATTAAAGAGCATGATAGGAAAAGGACTAAGTGCCTCAGAGTAAAAGAAAAGGGTGACAGGACCAAAGATACTCAGACATGGTGGGAAAAACAACACCAGGAGCATCTTCTTCACAATTTTGTCACCATAGAAACAGCCCGGTGATACTGAGTAAACGTTCCACAAATCCAAACATGCTCTGGGTTCTTTAGGGAGGCCACAGGCTTCAGGTTCCCCTTGATGGAACCGATGTTCCCCACTCCAGTTTGATCTAAGTGCAGCCAACATTAGTGCTCTGTTCTCTTCAGCTCTCACTTCCTCTGCCTTGCACTTGAATGATGTGATAAGGGGAACGGCGCTGGGTGCAAGTGATGTTGGTATGCGCTGCCTTCCGGCTTTGCTTGTTTAGTTGTCTCAGGATTTCCTCTCTCTAGGTCTTGAGAGCACGTCCCTTCAGTGCGAAAGCAGCCTGCTGAGCAAGATAAGTGGCGAGCACTAGGCTGTAAAATTCTCAGGATACACAGAACATTTTAGCTGAGGGAGCTGGAGTTGTCCGAAGAAGCTGGAGTGGGTATGGGGACAGGAGCCTTGAAACTGGAAAGGAAGATCTGAGGCATTGCTAGGCAAAGAAAGTGTTGGCAAGGACAGGGCTGCTGCGGGAGCGCGCATGGCTCGATGATGCAGTCATGTAGCTTGCCAGCTGGAGCCCAGAGCCTGTGTTTGAAGAAAAAAAGAGAGAGAGGGAGAAATAGGATAATTTCCAGCTTCAACTGGCCTTGGAGAGTTATTATAACTCTTACCAAGAACACTAAATCTTATAATCAGAGGTATTACCCCAACTGCAAGATCTAGATATCCCTATTCTTGTATGCAACTGTAAAAAGAAAACTTAAAAATCAGGAACTGTTTCTTTTTAATGATATGTTACCATACCAAAACACCATGATCACTATCACTTTTTATAAAGAACTGTGTGTGTGTGTGTGTGTGTGCGTGCGCGTTCATATTCAGATTAATGAATGAACAGAGTTGAACATTTTCCAGTTATGTTTCTGTTTTGAGTGACAGGTTTTGTTAAAAATTGATTTCTATGTTATAACTCAAGCATTTCTTCGATCACAAATATCAAATGACATCATTAGGATATAGAAAAGATAGCATGAACTTGGAGAGCTAAAGAAAACGGCTGCTTCTAAAGGACTTCACATTTTCCAACTGATTTCAGAGCAAATAGCCCTTTTATGCAACTTGCTACAGCACAGCTACAGGCAAAGAGGTCTACTTTTAAATAATATAGTGACACTTCCCACTTAAGTAGCAAGGTTGCCACTTCACTTCCTCCTGCCAACTATGCCGTGTTTTTTTTTCTTTTTCTTTTAATATTTTAGCTTCCAGAGTTCTTGCATCATTGACAACCTCATCTTCAGGCCAGATGTGAATCGCTCACTCACTCACTCGTTCAGCATGAAATTCCAGAGGCAAAACCATTTCCCTTTCCTTGACAGCCTGTTTTTCCTTTTTCTACTTGAAACACTGATGGTACTTACCAATACCGCACTGCTGTGTAAATAATAAAAAATGAGTTAATAGCATCCGTGTAACCCAGAGGGTGTTAGTCGCATTTTCTGCAATACAACACAACACTAAAACAACTGACCTACAAATTTTGGCTTGCCATTTTGGTAGCTGTTGTTCATGAGTGAACCGTTGTTCATCAGTCATTGTTAGGGGATCTGTGGTGACACGTAATATTGTGGTGGGAGTGTGTGAGTGGAGACAACTGTCCCCACTGTGACCCAGGAAGTCCAAAAGGAATAAGGGGACGGAGATCACAATCCCATAGAAGGGCAACTCTAATGACTCAAAGCTTCCCCAGTGGGTCCAGCTCTTAGAGGCTATTCTGCCTCCCAGCAGAGCCACCCTGGGAAACAATCTTAACACACTGGCCTTTGAGAGATAGTCAACACCCTAACTGTAGCACAAAGGAGGTTCACAACTTCCCAAAGTAATGTTTGCCCTCATCATTCTCTTAATACCTTATAGGTATACTTCAGAATGAGGTTTCCCAAGAGACCTTTTTTTATTATTATAATCACCCAGATCATTTTAAAAGACAATTGTCTTAGTTAGGGCTACTACTGCTATGCTGAAACACCATTACAAAAAGCAAGTTGGAGAGGAAAGGGTTTACACTTCCACATCATAGACCACCATTGAAAGACAGGAAGTCAAGCAGGGCAAGAACCTAAAGAAAGGAGTTGATGCAGAAGTCATGGAGGGGTGCTGCTTACTGGCTTGCTCCCGATTGTTTATAGAACCCAGGACCCCAGCCTAGGGGTGGCACTGCCTACAATAGGCTTGACCTTCAGCCAACCATCACTAATTAAGAAAATGCCCTACAGGTTTGCCTACAGCCAGTCTTATGGAGGTGTTTTCTCAACCTAGGTTGCATCCTCTCAGATGACTCTAACTTGTGTCAAGTTGACATAAAACTGGCCAGCACAATTGGGAAAAGACATTAAAATAAAATTAAAATTAGAGAAAAACACAGTGAAAATACGAGTTGGAACTTGTTTACCACTAGAATCAAATAAACATGGAAAATATTGAGCAATCGAAGGAGTTTCTCGGTGACTCCTCTCTCCTCTGCTCATGTCTGACAACTCTCTAGACCGAGACCAGCCAAAGACCACACACTGAAGAGATTCACAGAGCCAGAGGCTCAAGCTAACTAAGCAGCTGGGAAAGCAGGAAAAGGCTTTCTAAGACCTGGTTCAAGAGACAAGAAAGTCATGTGGGCGACAAATTGCTTTAATGGCTACCATGACTTTTTTTTAAACAACTATTAATGAAGGGATTCCATCCCTTCCCAAAAAATGACTGTTTTCCAGAAGGGGTACTTGTGAGGAGTCTCTGCTGCCCTTCACCATCTGGCCAATACATGGTCAGCCTGAACTGTGAGTGCCCTTACGTGTGAGACCATTGTTCGCTGAGCCATTCAAAGTGGCTGAATGGCTCCTAATGTTTCGCTTCTTTTTTTTGTTTTGTTTTTTGTTTTGTTTTTGTTTTTGTTTTTGTTTTTGTTTTTCTTTCCTCCTCTGGCTTCCTCTCCTCACCCCATCATGCCATCAGGAACTTCACTTTCTCCCCCCTGTGCTTTTCTTATTTAAAATAGGACCATTCTGTTTAAAATATTTAAAGTTACATTATTTTTAAAATATACTTAAAATAGATTCTGGGTTATTTTTGATTGAGAAGAAGCTATAAAACTTGAATATTCTTTTGTTGGTGGAGATAGCAAATGTCTGTTCAAATGTTCTTTTACATGTAATATGTATCCGCACAAGTAACACAGTAATAACATCACCCAATATCCAGCACAATAATAACAAGCTACATTCGCTAGGTTGAAATGTTTGCATTCTATTACACTCCCTAAATTGATAATAATCAGTATTCAATATGAAACAAGTCTGTCAAGATAAAATTCAAGTTTTCTTAATCTTAGTATATTATTAATATGTAATAATAATAATGTCATATTCTAATACAGTTTAGTCCAATTATCACATCACTATGAAATTTGTACATATTCATTCCAGACCACTTCCTCCTTGATGAGGGAAAGACCACCTCCTATCCATGTGCCTGTGAAAATGTACATCTATCTGGCTTTCGGTTATGCAGTCCTGATGACTGCTTCTGTTAGAGAATGTCAGTGGTAGCCAAGTTTGAATGCTAAGACTCTTCTCTCAGTTCTAGGACACCCCATCCACATGCCACCCCAGTCTTCTGAATCACTGTTAGTCTCTGTCCTACAGTCATGTCTCTTGTATAATTGCCTACAAATGAGAGCAGGTGCTATTCATACATTCGTACAAGTTTTTACATCAGAAAATATTTTTAATTTCTCTAGAGTAATATATGGGAGTGTGATGAGGTAACCAGAATATATTTTACTTTATGTATATAATGTGTGTATATATACATTCAAACTTCTGAAGTATTTACAAATTAGTTGAACTATTTTCCAATCCCATAAGCAATGTATAAAACTTATTTATAACATTTATGAATCTCCACATGCTTATAAGAGCACATAGTGTGGTCTCTCTTTTTTCATTTCAGTGGCAGTGCATCTAAAGAAAATTCTGTTTTGCTTTTCCCTGTGGTCATGAGCCTTCTTTTGTGACGTAACAATTGAGTCTCTTTGCTCCTTTGTTGAAACATACATGATTAGCGGACCTCTCTAAATGTTATAGATTTACTGATGCTTTTAAATATGTAGCCCATGGTTTATTTAGCTTTCATATTTACTTAATGAAGGGGTTCTCAACCTTCCTTATGCTGAGACCCTCCAATACAGTAGTTCAAGTTGTGATGATCCCCGGGTCATAAAGTGTTTTCATTGCTACTTCACAACCGTAATTCTGCTACTGTTATGATTCATAACATAAATATCCATGTTTTCTGATGGTCTTGGGCAGCCCCTGTGAAAGGGTCATTAGATTCCAAGTGGGTTGTGAACCGCAGGTTGAGAACCACTGATTTAAGTTGTGAGGTAAGAGTCAAGGTTCTTTTTCTAATTCTCCTAGCAGAGTTTGTTAAAAATGATTATTATAGCACTTAAAAACCATCAACATACTGGGAAGTATGGATCTGCTCTTAGAATCTTCTATTTGGTTCCATTGTTTACAACTCCACCCTGTTGACTCCGACTGCTTAAAGTCAGAGAATGGAACTCTTCCAAACTTGCTCCTCTCTTTCTGTGCAGTCGCTTTGGCCCTTTATATGTCTTTCTTAATTGTTAATACATTTGCAAACCCATGTGTTATAAAACAGAAGCAAAATTATCTAGGAGCTTTTGGTTGCTGTTGTACTGCATACAGATGAGCTTTGAGAAAACTGTTATCCAGGCAATAGGATCCCCTTAAATCCATGAGCATGGTATAGCTCCTTTGATTGGCTCGTCAGTCATTTCTCATAGCAAGAGTTCATCACTTCTGGGCATTCACACAAGTATTTGTCAAGTTTCACCTTTGCTGTTCCTCTTTCATTACCAAATCTAATTCTCTTGTCTTATGTGCATTGTCCATACCCACAATTAGTTTTTCATATTAGGATTTATCCTGTGGCCTTGCTGAACCTCCTCCTTATTCCTGGCTAATTCAACTAGAAAGCAATCAACTACATCGATCTCCTCAAAGAACTAGCTTTTGGATGGTCTAACTTGTTCTTCTGCTTTCAAATTTAAGGATTTCTACTTGTATCTTTATCATTTCCATTCTGCTCCCAAGAGAGCTAGAGGAGCCTTTAATCTGGGACTAATGTTCACACCATGATCTTTACGAGTGAAAATAGGCATCATTGTCATGTATCCTGCGGGCCAGGTGCTAGCTGCTGGAATAAATGGACACCAGGCTAAATGATGTTTCCTTTCTTTCTGCAAATTCTCCTTGCCCTGGCTGTTTGAATATCTACATAAGGGAGAGCCCTTCTGGAGCATCACAGTCCTTTAGGAATACTTAGGAACTGCCATCCACTAAGCTGGGTATTCAGTTGCAGGGTTGGATCACTGATAGGGGCTCACCAAATGGGATTTAATAAGCTCCTTCCTATTGTCTTAAGTCTTTCCACCTCCTGTCATTATTTCTCTCATCTAGAAAGCACATACTAGCATTTTGGGCGGGCCAAATGTTACAGTTGATGAACACACACACACACAGAGAGAGAGAGAGAGAGAGAAAGAGATAGAGAGAGAGAGAGAGAGAGAGAGAGAAGAACCAAATTGCATCACAAGATCAAAGTCCACTTATGCTATACAGCTTTGGAAAAGAAAGCGCCCCTGTCACAAAACCAAAGAAAGCAGGACCTAGAAACACCATAAAATTCTAAAGTGTTTGCTGCTGCAAGACCAAATTAATACATTACTCAGACTTAGATAAGATCTATAATACATTAGTAAAGCAAGGTAATTGTCTGAAATGGAAACAATTAGGGACCTACTTAAATCAGACTCTCTAGGTTTAAATACAGATAAGAATCTCTGCTCTCCAGGGATCAGGAAGAGCTTTCACAGCTTTGCCTGGTCTGAGAATGGCTCTGACTATGGCCGACATTAGATTTTATTACAAAAATAAGGAACTGCAAAACTGCGAAATCACTTCTCATACAATTCCAAGGAGATCTTGTGGAACCAATGGCCGTGTATCCCATGTTCCCACTTGCCCAGGTGAGACAGAATGGGTTATAACAGACTGTCCTCACCTCCTCTAAACATCAAAACTGAGTTATTTCAAATTTGGAAGAACATAGCTTGAGGAATTACTATCTAATCTCTCGTTTCTAAATGACAGTTATCTCGACAGGCTTGGGTTCATTTGGAATGTCGACTTGGTTAAGAAACACCCAGATGACTAATTGGGGTGCAACTTTGGCACGTGTTTGCAGGGGCATTTCTAAAGAGGTTTGAGCGAGGACTGAAGACCTACCCTAAATGCGGGTGGCACCATTCTATAGACTGGGTCCCAAATATTAAAACGGGGGGAAGAGAAACACACTGTTATGAACTGGAGTTCCCTTTTCCTTCCTGTTCCTTGTGGGTGCCAAGGACCAAGCCCCACCCACAGCCATGCTTGCCACAGGATGGAATGCACTCCTTTGATGTGTAAGCCAGAATAAACCTTCTCCCTTAAGTTGATCCTTGTTCAGAACGTGGTTGTAGAGATGAGAAAATCAACGCATAACACTTCTAATAGACTACAAGAAGGAAAATAATGATGGTAATAATGCTTAAATCAGCTCTAAATAAAAATGAACTGGCATAGAAATTACAGTGTGCCATTAATTGGAGCTTGAGTCTAAATTAAAAAGGATTTTATATTATATTTATGATATGCCTGAGATGTACTCATAGAGTTGAAATATCCTCACAACAAAATCTTCAGAAAGGGGAATACAAGATCCCAGTTCTACATTTGGTTATAATAAAATTAACAATTAATGCCCATCTTGATTAAAAAAATACTTCTCTGGCCTTAAAAACTTTTATTTGGCCAGTTGTGATAGCATGCCTATATTGCCAGCAATGGAGAAAAAAAGCTGAGACAGGAGGATAGAGAGTTTGAAGTCAACCTAAGCAACATAGCAATGAGATTGGCGTAGACAGACAGACAGACAAAGAAGGAGGGAGGGAGGGAGAAAGGCATTATGCTCCCTCATTCCTCAAGCTGTTAATAAAAGTTAAGTTTCTCTTAATAATTTCTTTTGTTAAAACCTCTCAGATGGGAGCTTAGCGAAATAGCTCAGTGGATAAATGTGCTTGGCACCAAACCTGATGACCTGAATTCTATATGGAGGTCCCACCTGGTAAGAGGAAACCGTCAACACCTGCACGTTATCCTCTGATCTATACGAAAATGTCATGACACATGCACAGGCACACACACACTCTCTCTCTCTCTCTCTCTCTCTCTCTCTCTCTCTCTCTCTCTGTCTAAAATAAACAAGTGAATAAGGTAGTTTTGAATCTCTTAGATTAGGTCTATGGATCACTCTACTTCGTAGAACTTATACTAAGAATGAATCGTGTTCTTTTCTGATCCTTCTGAGATGAGCTCCAATAAGAGCCCAGAGTGCTAGCCTAGAGAGCTGGGTTACAAAGGTGTTGGGCTGAAGTTGTTCTCATTTAGACCTGAGATATGGTGTTTTCCATAGAGGATATTGCATGGGGCCTGGTTATCCTGAGCTGCTGCCCTTCGATTTCCACAGCTAAGACAACCTAAGGTCCTACTACAGGTTCACGTTACTTCTGCACTCCAGATCTGACTGGCTATTTCATTTGACTATATTAGGAAATTTAGTCCTTAGCCTAATACCAACTAAGCCTGGGTTATTAATGGATCATTGTCACTCTTAATTTAAGGCCAATCAAGCTGTGGAGGAGACTAATGAGCCTTAGACGTAAACAATACTGAGTATGAATCCTAGATCCACTACCTGCTGTTGGGCCATCCTCAGATTTCTTCTCTTGGAGCTGCTATTTCCTAGTCTCCTCCAAGGACACAGTGACCCCTAATGCTGGGTGCTGTGATGAGACTTGGGTTGCTACATAGCCTAGAAGAGGAAGTGGCATTGCCTTCGTTGCTCTTCTTTCCTTTCTCGGCTGAGCTATAGGAAGGCTTCCTACCAAACAATGGCAACTGCCTCTCATTAAGGATACAAGTCGCCGCTGCAGTCGGTTAACTTGTTCCGGCTCCCTGTACATCTCACCCCAGTTAGTATCTGTGACTCGGATTTCAAAATAGGACAGGTTCTCTTTACTTTAAAATATATATATATAGACTTTCTAGACTACTGACTAATATCTTCTCATGAAACTTCCCACTAGATAATCATATAAATAACCTGTGTCACTGCTCTGGATTTCACAGGCAAATGTTCAGCCAACTGAGAATAAGAAATCCTCGGGGAAAGATTAAAAACTCTATCTGTATGTAACAAGCAAGTTTAAGATATTGCTGTCCCCAAAGCCGGTGGTTCTCAACCCCTTTGGAAGTTGAACAACCCTCTTGCAGGGGTCATCTAAGACCATCAGAAAACAGATACGTACATTACAATTCATTACAGTAGTAAAATTACAGTAGCAACAAAAATAATGTTATGGTTGCGGGTCACTAGGACATGAGGAACTGTATTAAAGGTTGCACCAGTATGTCTCCTAGGCACGTTGCTACTGGTAATTCACAAGGTTCATAGCTGGGTGACATTGATGACTGTATTTTCTCCTCTGGTGGCAAGCATAGGACTATCTTCCAACGCCATGAACAATAGTCAGTAGGGATGAATTTTCTACTTGGAAACCAACTCAACCTGTTCATGTTTGATGACATGCAAACAGTATCTTAGCAATGTAGCCTTACTGTAACATCGTGGGGACTAACAAGTCGCTTTGGCAATAACCTGTAAAATGTTTAGGTGGGCGAGCTATAAATTCCCTTTGGACAATGACTCAAAAAGGTAAAATCATTTCTGGTACTGAGAGTTTTATTTGGAAGCATATAGTGCCTAGTTGGGACATTATCTCCTCCCTTATATGGCAACTCTTTAAATATTCCTTTCATATATATGTATATTTTAGAAAACATGTAGAGTAGTGCTTTTTCTAGCTTTCTAGAAGGCATTGGTGTCCGTTGTCTCTCTCCACATTCCCTCCTTGACCCCATCCTCTTCCCCATTTAATCCTCCTCTTCTAGCTGCCCCTTTATTTCTTGATAACACTATATTCTGTATCTCCTTCATTGGAAGAGCCTCTTTTCCCCTCTAGTCCTTTACCAGCTACCGAACCTCCATGGCTCTTTTAATTTAAACACACATCTCTAAAACTTAAAAGGCAACATCCACATATAAGAGCAAACATGCCATCTCTGTCTTTCTGGGTCTGAGTTACCTCCCTAAGATGACTCAGTTCTATTCAGTTCTATTGACTTACCTAACAGTCTCGTTTTCTTGGCTGAGGGATAGTCTGTGTGTGAATTACCCATTCCTCTGTTGATGGACACTGGGCTGCTTCCAATTCCTTTTTATTATGAGTAAACCTGACAAATGTGGACAGCAATAAGCATGGAGGAACAAGAATCGCTGTGGATGCAGAGTGCAAAGGCTATTCATTATTCTCCATAATGTTATATTAAGGCTTTATTGCTGAAGATACCATGTTTGTATGTCATCAGAGAAATTAAGATGGTTTCCAAGTAGAAAATCCACCCCCTACTGACTCTTGTTCATGGTGTGGCAAGATTGATCTATGCTTGCTGCCAGAGGGAAAAATGCAATCATCAATGTCACCCAGCTATGAATCTTGTGACCTACAACAGCAACATGCCCATGACATACACCTGTATAATAGTGGCACAAACATTATGGAATTAATTAACCAACAGCTTTTCATTCTTTTTAAGATCCACTCCATTAGATAGAACTAATATCTGGCACCATTAAAGTAGCCAAGAATGTGATACTAGGGCAAGTCATGGGCCTAGGGGAAAAGCTACTACTTTTGGTATATTTCCCTAAAGTGGTATAGCAGGATCTTGAGGTAGATCGATTCTCAGCTTCCTGAGACACTTCCACACTGCTTTCCACTCTCGTGGCACCAGTGTGAACTTCCACCATGAGTGAATATGTGTTCCCTCTCCTGCAACCCCCCATCCTTTGCCAGCCTGTGCTGTTTTATTTACTTGGCGATTGCAACTGGGGTACAATAAAATCTCAAAGTCGTTTTCCTGATAGCTAAGGAAGTTGGGTATTTGTGTTTCTCAGCCATTCGTGTTTCATCCTGTGAGAATTCTGTTTGTTCTGTACTCCAGTTTGACCGTGTTATTCATTTTCTAATGCTATTTCTTTAGTTCTTTATATGTTCTAGTCATGTATCACTGGTGAAGGCTTTCTTGTTCTATAGGCTGCTGCTTTGCTCAGATGATGGTGTCCTTTGCTGTACAGAAACTCTAGCTGCACGGGGTCCCATTTGTTGGTCTTCATGCCTGCATTACCAGGGTCCTATTCAGAAAGTCCTTTCTTGTGCCAACAATGTCAAGCCTATACCTTACTTCCTCTCCTATCAGATTTGGGGTACCTGATCATATGTTGAATTCCTCGATCCATTTGAATTTGAATTCTGTATGAGGTGATAGATATGGATCTATTTTCATTCCTCTACCTGAAGCAATCCAGTTTGACCAGCACGGTTTACTGAAGATGTTATTTTCTATTTTCTCCAGTGTGTATTTTTTTCTCCTTCTTCAAAACTCAAGTGTGCATGAGTCTATCTAGGTCTTCAATTCTCTTCCTTTGATCAGTGCCTGGTGTTTGTGCCAATAGCAGGCTGGTTCTAGTGCTATAGCTCTGTAAACACATCTTGCAATCTGGAATGGTGATACCGCCAGGAGTAAAGTGACTTGTTTTAAAACAGAACCAGCTAGGAAGTAGGTGAACTCTGTGGGTTTGGGGAGAAGGGTTCTTTGCTCGTTTTGTTTTTCTTCTTTGCAATGCTGGCAGTTGAGCCCAAGGCCTCACACTCCCTGAGTACAGAGATCTGTTATTTAGCAGGAAGGACCCTCCCAACTGTATGAGTGCCCCCTAACTTATGTCTAGTCCAGTGAAAAGCTGTAGGATCAAGAACGGAGAAGAACATGCTTAATATGCAAGAAGCTGTCGTTTAGAAATAATTTGAAGTTTTTCTCCCCAAGGATGAATACATGTTGGGTGTTGTGGTTTGTCCTGAAGTTATCTGTATTTTGATGCGAATTCCACTGCCTCAAGGACAGCTGCCTAGTCTCCTACTCAGGAATCAGGTGACTTCACCAGAACCTTCTCCCCATTGAATTTGTAAAGTACAGGTAAGGGGCAGGTACAGGATAGGAGGAGGCCTGTCATTGAAGGAGAAGGAAGGACGGATGGGAGAGAAGTTTGAAGGAAGAGGAGGAGACTGAGGAGAAAGGAAGAGACAGGAGACAGGAGAGGATGAGAAGCCATGGCAGGTGATGTTAAGATTCTGCTCTGTGTATTTACAGGTTGTTATTAATGTTCCTAAGGGATGGATGGTACCGGGCTTTGTATGTTTAAGTGGGCAATTATATCTTATCAATTGGATCTAAGATTATTGTGTTGTGTGTTCTTTTATGTGACGGTTTGAGTGTAGGAAAGTGTGTGGCAGCAAGGGACACTGGGTGGCCGCAGAGTTGGGATGTGTTTCCGCCAAGATACCTAGCAGATATCTTGGGGCACCGTGGTGCGAACCCAGCAGGTAAAAGACAACCTATATATTTTTTTAATTTTTATATTTTACAACAACAGTTGGGGGCTTAAACCCCGGTGAAATGGGAGATTGTGGACGTATCTGGGCCTAGTGGGCAATCTGAGGTCTCTGAGGGGCTGATCCTGGATTGAATTAACTCACAGGGAATCCAGAATGAGTCCTGTCACGAGTGAATTGTTTTAAGAGTGAACTTGACCCTGGGTTACTCTCTCCTTTCCTGTTTGGCACAAATATCTCTTCCTCTCCCTCACTACACCCCCCCACACACACACTTTAGTGCAATGAAGCCACCTTCCATTAGACCCTCAAAAGAGGCTGAGCTAAGAGGGCCACTTGACAGTGTCCTTCAAAACCATAAGCTAAATAAACTTCTGTGTATCTATGCAGCCTCAAGTATTTCGTCATAGCAATCAAAACAGTCCAATGTAGGGGCCTTTCGAACATTAACAAGTTAAGGACAGTAAATCTCAGGACATATGGGTTATTTAAAAGCTGTAGTTAGTACTGCTCTTTATGACTTCTGCGCAGTCTCGCTGTTTGCATAGTCTTTTCTATGATTAAGTTGTCAAAAGTAGGTGGAAAAGTGGATCTGCGCTGCAGAAACCTTAAGCTGCAGGAGATCAGCGTGGGTTGCAAATTGTCCTCTTGATTTCAATTACGGTAACAATTAGTGTTTGCCCGGCACCTGACAATTGGCACGCTGCCTTTGCAGCGTCATCGCTCCATGCAAAGGTCGTGAACTGGCTGGCCCCTTGATTCTATCTCTTGCCAGTTACTAGGCTTCTTTCTCTCCAACCCTTGAAAGTTATGGTATGGAATCAGAGGGACAGTGAGAAAGGAGACGTAAAAAGTGAGAAAACTTGGCCAAACTCATGGGCATTAGAAGTGGGTGCTTGGCGGTTTAGAAACACAACACGTCTCGTTAAAGAAGCAATTGGCTCACATTTCATTCCCAAACGTGTACAAGTACTGCCTGGTACTTTAAAACAAATCTTTTGAGATGAGTGTTTGAGGTATAACAAGTAATCAGTTTGCTTATTCGGAAAATAGACTCGCAAACCCTGGGCATATTAGAATCTAATTTTGAGGTGAAGCCTGGACTTACCAGAATAAACCACCGACTGTAAAGGAACCCCTTGGAGAGGAAATGCACGAGCAGGTAACTGTTATATTTTAAAAACTCGAGCTCCCGTTTAAGAAACGGAACACCCATGTCTCTTCTGCCGCATAACCTCAACTTAAAAGTGAGTGTCCGTTAGAATCCACCCGATCTAAAACCTGTGGTCAAAAAGACACTGTGCTGATGGGAGAGAACCTGCATGACAGCACTACCTGCTCGGCTCTCTGCTTCATCTCCGGGAAGGAGCGGCTGGGCTCCCATCTCCAGGACGCGGCGCCGCACAGCGAGCGAGGTGATTGGGTTACACCGGGCGCATCCCGATAGCGGGCGCGGGAGCCGCTGGCCCTAAGCCTTTCCAGATGTGGCCGCGGCGCGCGCTGGGCTACGGGCCAAGAGGCCGCCTGCAGCCGCGTCCCGAGGCCGCAGCGCCAGCCGCAATGCCTGCGTCCTGAGCGCCGGAGAAGAACGAGGGTCCTGGGGATCCGCCCGAAGTCACTCCAGGGTGGATGGGGGACCCCGAGGGCCACGTGATGGCTCGGCCCCTGAGAGGCCCGCTGCGGAGGTCCTTCAGCGACCACATCAGGGATTCCACCGCCAGGGCGCTGGATGCGATCTGGAAAAACACCAGAGAGAGAAGGCTGGCAGGTGAGGGACATGGGAGACAGCCGGGAATTAACCAGGAAGCCTTGGAATGAGCAGATTGTCATTAACTCTCGAAATTAACAGGCTCATCAGATGGGGTATAGCAATCTCTGATTCTTCATGTTGTGGGGAGGGTCTTTTTCTTTTATTTCCTCTTATTATTGTTATTCTTTTGATTATTTCTAGCTAAGGTTTTTTTTTTCTTTTTTGAGTTTTGTTTTGTTTTGTTTAACCTTGAGAAGAAAACCAAGGTCCTTTGGGGTGTCAGGAAATCAGCGGTGGAGATGACAAACTGCAGGCAGGAACCTGCATCGTGGTCTATCGAGGGTCCTCTTCTGAGCAGGTCTGGCCTGAGGTGGCCTAACCTGGCTAGTGCAGGCCAAGGGCCTAGCAGGGGGTGTGGGTCAGTGGGAGTCCTGCCCAACATCAGTCAGCGGGTGTTTCCTCCAGCAGAAGCTCTGAGGTCCAAGAGGGCCCAAGCAGCATTTGAATTGCAACAAAACATTTGCACACTGGTGCAATTCAAGTGTTCTAGGGCTCCTGGGACAGGCACCAAATGGCAGTGCTGTGTTTGAAGGACTCCAGGGAGAAAAGGAGTTCTCTGCCTGATTCTGGATGGGGGGAATATTCAGAAACTGAGAGCAGATAGCATCTCACTGGATGGGGAGTAATTAGAGGCATTGCAGTTAGCCTTCTAGCCTTGTTTGTACTCTTAGGGGGCTTCACTACGCCATCCGCATGGATGGGTCAAAGGGTATGTTTTCTTGATGATGTTGTTGTTGTTGCTGCTGCTGCTGCTGCTGTTGCTGTTGTTGTCGTTAATCCGGCTGTTTTTTGAATACTGGACGGACTCTAGGAATTGCTAACTGCCTCTGACCTGCTTCCAAAGGTTGATCCAGGTTTCTGGGCTATGTTCTTGACAAAAGGTCACTTGAGATCAAATAATTGTCTCAACAGGACGCGAAGAAAGGGAATTTAAGGTGTGTGAATATGATAAGGCAGGTGCTGAAGATAGACATGGAAGTTCTGTACACTACAGGCTGGATTTGTTGGCATGCGTGTGGTTTGTATGTTATCTTTGAGGCAAGGTCTCACAATAAGTCCCAGACTTGCCTCCCTCCTCAGCTCTCTAATGCTGAGATTATAGGTGTGAATCACCATTTCCTAAATCAATGGGTTTTTTCCCCCTCTGTTAATCTAAGTAATATTGTCCATGACAGGGAGAGGTTGAATGATGTTAAATTATTAATAAATATAACAGTAAATAAAGTAGGGTACAGAAAACAAGCTATTTTAAAATTTTACAATGTTATCACTGCTTGAAAACAAAATGCAATGCATTAATTAAAGCAACCAAACTTTCTAAATTATCCAGTAACAAGTTACAGTTGACCAAAGGAGGTCAAGGATATAAGATATACAAATATAAGATGTTCAACTAGAATTAACTGGCCCAACAAAAGAAGGAAAGAAAACAATTCCTTCATGATCATAACACTCATACCACAACATTTGATTATGGCTAGGTGTTTTAGCTTCAATGTAAGGCTACTTGAATCATTACCATTTTCCTGGATTTCTCTGATTTTCAGAAATCTTAGAGTTTGACAGCTGGGGACAAATGAATATGAGAATATTGTGGCCTGAAAGTTCTGTGTCCTTCACATTTTTTTTGGTTATGTATTAACCGTCTAGTTGTAGAATCCAAATGCAGGAGCCAATGTAAAGTCAGTAAATGCAAACCACCTGGAGAACAGTCATTACTTTTGATGTGTGATGGAAAATGAAGCATTCCCACAGCTCTGGCGGTAAAGAGGTTTTCTCTACTCCAGTTGTTCCGGAGGAATTCTTCACGTTACTTGACTCTTCAAGGAGGAGCGTAGGCATGCTAGGATGTTTATATAGTGGGGAATGTGGGCAAAGAAAAAGAACCTGGACTACAGTTGACGCTGATGACAGGGGACCTGGACACTGTTGTGTCCTCCCTGGTCCTTGGCTCATGGCTGACACTGTCAGTCTCTGTAAACTTGAGAATGGTCTGTTGCATCTCCAAACCTCAAGCGTGCCCACTGCCACCTGTCCCTTCAGCACTTCTGCACTTAACCCTCCCACTGAACAAAACACCAAATCACAGCTGTTCAGAGTTCACGGAGATTCATTTTCTGAACAGCGGAGAAAATTGTTATTATATGACACCCCCCCCCACTTGGCCTTCCCCTGAAGAATGGAGGACAGTGGAAAATCCCCCACCTCTCTCTCTCTTACTGTGAAACAAATGAGGTGACAGGTAAGGGAGTTGGAAGCATCAGTGGAAAGTACTTCTTCTGCTCATAGTGACTAGAATACCTTGACTGTGAGGCTGATGGCCCTGGTGACTTGCACCAGGCTTCTCTACAACCAATCATAGGGTGTGGCTATTTCTACCTAGGCAGAGTTTGATCATAGGATGAGTTATGCTTTCCTTTTTAGGTTATTTCCGTCTCTCCCATGTCTTGGTCAGAGTCTCCCCCTCTCCCCCTCTCCCTCCTTCCCTCCCTCCTATCCCCCCTCTCTGCCCATAATTCAATGGTTTCTATTTATGATACCTGATTTATTCCACGCACAATCCTGTCATTTACCTCTCTGTGCCTTCAAATCCCTTAAGGATTCCGTCTGTCATTTAAAAGGATCTGCAGTATCATAAACAAAATACAGATCTGCCTCTTGTGCGAAATGACAGAACAGATTGCCTTAATTTCACCCCCTTCTATTTATGCCCCTCCTCACTGTGCCCAGTCACGACGCCTAACAGTTTTGCTCACCTGTGTCCCCAGCCCTCCAGACTCACGGCCTTCTTTCTTAAGGGCAGATTGTATCACTGAAGGTTCAGTGAATGGGAACCTGAGAGTCATGCTAAGTGATTGATGGGACACACAGCCCCATCTGGCTGAACAGCATGTCTTTCTCATATCTCTCTTAGCTCCTCCCAGCCGAAGCATAGCTTCCTCTGTGCTGCCTGCCCATCTCCCTCCTACTTGGTACCTGGACATCTTGGCATCAAAGCACATTTCATTCCCCAAAGCCATTTGCCTCCTGTTTCACACCAGGCTCCTTGGCCTTATGTTAAGATGGGATTCAGATAAAGGCTATGGCTCGCTTCTCAGAATATTCATGAGTGTGTGAATAAAATAATAGAAAAATGTGAAGAAAGCCAATTAGAGTGAAACATATCTATAAACGTGTTCAGACCACAAAACGGTAATGGAGTAACTTAATATGAACTAATTATATGATGATTTTAAAATATAGGTACTTAGGTATACAGTTTTTAAAGACCCTGGGGTACAGACCACAGGGTGCTATGTCCTAGCTAATCAAGATCTATCCTGTGTGCTGACCTGATCTAACTTATCTCTTTGTCACTAACCAATATAAACATAAAAACCTGAGAAGCAATGACTATTACTATGTCACCAGCATAGAACCTGCAACTTTACTATTCAGTTACAGAATGACTGCAATGCTCAGAGGTGCCCAGGAGTTGGTCACTGAGGTCATAGGGATGTCAGTGGACAGAAGAATGCCAATTATATGTAATGGAGAGTGAGCTCTGATCCATGTAACTGCAGAGTAGGGGTGGATAGAGAGGTTTTGATATGTGCAAGGTGAAATGTGCCATGGAAAAGCATGGTTTTTTGTTGGTGACACAATCCCAGGGACATCTAGTAACTATAGGAGGGAGGACACCTCATCTACATTCATGGTTGTGGAATGGTTTAGCCAAAGAGAGCTTAAGAAACTCAGTGTATGATTTCCTTTCCTGTCCAGCTTCCTGAATCCTTCGAATCTATCCACACACTGTAAACTAAAAAACTTTTAGTCTCGGTTTGATGCTTTCTGTGGTCTTCAGAAGTTGCCAGTAACTTTGCCGGACAGGAGCTCCTGACCCAGTGAGGTACCAAGGGTTGTCGCTCCCATGAAGAGCACCCATAAACATCAACTTCTCGCACTGGGATGTCAAGTTCTCATAGCGAGCTGACTGCCGCGTGCTGTGTATTTGACACAATTCCACAATCCAGTTAAGGCAACTCTAAAGAAAATTGAAAAAGACAAAAATTGAAGGTAGAAAGAGTGGGAAAAAAAACTGAAAGTAAGACAAATCCAGATTTTGCCTATATGGTTAGTTTGTTTAGCATGGAAAGAGAAATTGATAAATTGAAAGGAAATTAGTCCTATTCTTTTAAAAGATTTAATAAAGTGACATAGACACACAATATAAAACCATATAGATTGGGAAAAAGGAATGCAGTGTCCCTATTAAAGATGTAATATCTTAATCTCTGATGGGGGAGGGTTAGAATCTAAGTGTCTCAAATATTGAGATACAAGGCAGAGTGGCATTTCCCCAGCTAAGCACCTTGGGAAGAAAAGAGGTTAATTGACTATAAAGTGAGAAAGTTTAGACAAATTACAATCTAGATGAGCTTCAGTTGACACAGAGCAAACCGTTTAAGTCTGTGCATCGAATTGGATCCCCTGGGTATTGTATTGTATGTTTATGCTCTTATGTCTTTGGGGGAATAGATGTCTGTGTTTCAAATGACCGGGTCTGTAATAAGCCAGCATCGTGTAAGTGTCTGGTCTGCTTTGCAGGATACTTGTTCTCAAGGATCCTGGCCCCGTTCCAATGCAGGGCAACCACAAACATTGACTGTGTGAACTGCTTTGTCCTCCCTCGGTTCACAGCGAAAAGCAAGTAAGGGCACATGGAATGCCTTTTATCCCGGAGTGAGGTACACCTCAAAATATGCAGTAAACAAAGACAGCTCCACTCTAGAATTCTAAAGAGAGACAGCCATTGGGGATGCTTCTCGAGCCACTGCGGTGTGAGTGTATAGCCGCAGAGCTTTCTATTCTGATAAAGGGAGAATGAGTGGGTTGAGCGTCATGGCCGGCCATCTTTGAAGAGAGAAGATGTTAATAGAGACTGAGGTTGCAGCTGAGCCTTAGCCTGCCTGCGTGAAGACTGTGCTTCTTCAAAGCTCACATGAACTCAGAGTCTGAAGCAGCAAACACAGGGCCTACACAGGTCTGCGCCCAGTCCTCTGACTATACGTTATAGCTTTTTGCTCAGTGTTTCTTAGGGGACTCCTGAGGGTCTCTGATTCTCATGTCTCCCCTTGGGGCTCTTTTCCTTTGGTCAGTTTGCCTTGTCCAGCTCTGATGTGGTGGTTGTCATTTCATCCTATTCCATTTTAGTTTGTCCTGTTTGGGGGTTTCCCCTGAGAAGCCTGTTCTTTTCTAACGATAGACAGAAAGGTCTAGATGAAGAAGAGGTGGGAAGTAATGGGAGGAGTAGAGGTAGGGCAAACTAATCAGAATATATTGTATGAGAAAAAAATATCTTTAATAAAAGGGAGACTTAAAATAAAAAGATTGTGGCTCTGGCACTGAATATCGCTGGACAAAGCAGTGTGTTCCTCACCCACGCAAGGGGGCTGCCAGCAGTGCCCGCATCATAACACACAATTAGGAGGTGAGTGAGCCTCAGTGGGACATGTTCAGAAGAGTCGTTGGCATACTGAGAAAGCACAGCCTCCTTTTGGGGAGTAGCACCCCCCACTTGCCTTTCCTTTACAGCCTACTTCCTGAGGGGCTTCACGCACTGTCACTATGGTCTACCTGGGGCTAGAGAGCAGAAGTAGCTGAACCAATTGCAACACCAAACAAGGAAAAAGAAATCAGTAGCGTGTGACTTTATGCTGTGCACCTCCACAGAGCAGCAGTGGAAGACCTAAAGCAAGTGATGGTCCTTTGAGCAGACCTTTGTGAACGGCCAGAGGAAGTCGAGAGAATAACTGTTTCTGCACACTGATGAGGAAGTCAGCCTTGCATGTCCGCTTGTCATACTAGATAGGCAATCTCTGGACATCTTCCTAGGCGAGCTGGGACCTGCTTTGGACACTGCTGGGACCTGCTTTGGACTCTGCTGGATGGGTGGAACTGAGCATGGCAAAGAGCAGCAGTGGCAGCTGCCTTACAGCTTCCAGCATGCGGCTCCGCTCTGGTGTGGGGCAAGCGTGCTAAATGTCAAGGCTCGCACGTGGCGAGGGGGGGGTGCTGCCCTGCATACGTCATTCTGTAGAGCAAAGCAGCCAAAACTCTCCTATTTATTTAAAGTGGTACAAATGGCTGGCACTCTCACGTACCAAAGGTCTCTGTAATCAGAAGAACTAGATGTCTACACCTCGGTAGGAAGGACAGATGTTACTGATTAAGGAGACTATATAGCAAAAGCTGGCTTTCAGAGCTCCCTGCTCCAGAAGAATGATTTAGGGGAAGATCGAGATTGAACATAAATATTGTTCAATTTGTGGTTCAGTCCCTGACTTACTTTTTAAAGTAATCTGTCCTTCTCAAAGAGGGAGTACCCACGGCCCACATGATCCATGCTGGAGCCATGTGTCACAATGAAGACCTGGACTGATTGATCAGTACTATTCTCTGTGAGTCTTCAGTAAACACAGATCTCTCCAAGTGTTTGCCTGGAATTAATGATGAAGAGCCATGGCCGGAGTACTCCCGCCCCATTGTAATCAGACTCGAGGTAACGGTACCACTGTTCCTCTTCTCAGCTGAAGAGTTAGTGCTAGATCTCCTGTGACTGTGATTGGAAGGTGGACGCTGCCAGCAGGTGACTGCCATCATTTGCAGACATTGTACACGGATGCCTAGTAGGAGCCAGAGTCTGTGCTAAATGCATTGCATGGTAAATGGTGGGAGCCAGAGTCTAGAGAAATTTTCTCATCTTGTCTTCAAAATCATCCTGAGAAGTAAATACTACTAGTTTTAGTCTCCTTTAAATTAAAGGATTCAGGGAAACGTGTTAGAAAAGAAGCATTAATGAGTTTCAGAGACACAATCCAGAAGCTTCCAAACCTGTCAGTTACCTTAAGGCCATTTTACAAAGATTTATCATGTATTATATAACGGACACTGTACTGGACACTGACACACAAAAGACAGGCAGAATCCATGCCTACCTGTCATAGGTACGATATCTGAATGCTACCTATGGAGTGAAGTAAGCCCCATTTACTCAAGAAGAATTGCAGATTCCAAGCTCTCAGAGATAGATGACACGCATCCCTGATTGTATCTTTAACTGGCCACTGTCAGGGATGTGGGAGAAGGCACATTGGTAAGGGGTAGCATCAGCAAGGTGTCATGCAGGTTGGAAAACCATGCTCTCACTTGTAGCATTCATAATACGAGCTGCACCTTGGAGACCACAAATTAGGGGGAAAAGTGTTAGGAGGACGGTCTGGGGCCAGGCTCTGCAGTGGTTGGTCCTGGAAAACAGCCTGGGACAACAAGGAAATGAAAACAGAACAGACAGCACAAAAGGAAAAGCTGGGAGACGGTGAACCTAGACACTGGTTCTGGAAACTTAGCTGGTTAGAAATCTATTATTATATATATTTGGTTGGAGGGCTGAGTTTATTAGATACAGGTGAAAGTGGAGGTGGTTTTAGCTAATCTCAGTAGGGGGGTAGAGTAGACGCTGTGGTTGATAGTTCCTACAGACACACTCAATGTTAACACCCTGGGCCTGAGGAAGGCTTCGCCTTTCATAGGTCTGAGGCATCAGGGTCCTTGTTGTAGCTGTGTACATTATCAACAGTATGCACTCACTAAGGACTCCATCCACTCCAGACACATTCGCTCACTGCTTCCTCCACTCCCCAGCCCAGCATAAACATAAAGGTTAAATAATTCCACTGCTCTATGGGTCCCTTTTGGGCCAGACTCCTTCCTGAGCACAGCGTTGCTGATAGAGATGAATAAATACGAGATTTATTTGGTTCATCCCCAAAACCCAGAGAAGTCCTCTCAACAGTTCCAGGTCAGGCCTAGTAGTATATCTTTCCTAGTAGCTGGCATTTTTCCTTTTTGTGGGACCAAAAGACTTCTTCCCGAATGCTAGATCATATTTTTTGTCTCTTTTTCTTTTTTCTGTTTAAGGAGATGTTGACCACTTTTTCCAAGTTAAGCGAACAAAATGCAAACTACATCACCATCTAAACCAGGAGGCTGTTGGCTGGTTTAGAAATCAGGGTGAACTAAAATTAGAAGTTATGCTTTTTAATATTTTAGTTTTCATACACAACTACATTCAGGCTTCAGCACACATGAGCTATGGGATGAAAGCAGGTTGTCCTGAGAGATTTTGGAGCCCACAGAATTTCTAAAAGGTCCAAAGTGAAGGTCGAGACTCTTTTTTTTTTTTTTTTTTTTTTTTTTGGCCTGATAATAACTTCCAGAGTACATTTGTGATTGGAATTTTTTAAGAAAAAAGAAAAAGAGTGCTAAATGTAATATACTTAAAATGTGGCGTTATTTTGCTTAATGCTTTCTGGTTGTGGTGTTTGCTCCTTGCTTCTATTGTTGTCCACATGACCAAATTTAAAGTCACTGAGGAAGAGTCTCAATGAGACTTTACATTGGATTATTTACAGCGGGTTGATCTGTGGGGGTTGTCTTAATTGAGTTAATCACTGTGGACATTCTGTCCACTGTGAGGGGCACCATTCCCTAGGCAGAGGGTCCGGAACTGTGTAAGAGTAGAGAATTCGAGCTGAGCATGAACAAGTGAACCTGTATCCATTTTTTTCTCTTTGTTAATGATTATGGAGGTAATATGATTAGCTATTTGAAGTTCCTGACTTAACTTTACTACAACCATTGATTTTAGTAGTCTGACTACGAGTTATCTATTCAATGCAGGTATTCCTTATATCGATGCGGAAAATTACCAAAGAATATAGGAATTTTTGCTGATAGGAATTTTTACTGTCACGAATTTTCCCAATTGATTAAGACATATCTGGATGTTGAAAAGATGTTCAAGTATTGTGTCTTACCTTATATTAGAGCCAATTTTACTAGTATATTCCAAACAATGGTATTATTATTTCTCACTATTGCTTTGTAGAGAGGGTAAAGGATGCAAATAAAAGAAATTAACCTCTTCTGGGTGGGCTGTTGGCTATTAATGGATGCCTGGGGAGAAGGATCATTGTTGTCACCCACTGGTGAGCCCACTAGGCTCAGATGGATTGGTCCACACCCATGATCATACCCACAGCCCTTTTAAGATATAGTGGGTCACAAACAAATAAAGAAGGCGTGAGCATAGATAAGAAATTTCTAGGGAGGGCAGAAGAATTGGCAGAGGTGGGAGAGAGACAAAAGAGAGTGGAAGGAAAGAAATCAGAATGTATTGCACACCTGTGTGATGTTGTCAAAGAATAAGCAAGTTTTAAAAAGAAAACAACAAATTTTAAGTCGGAACATGTCATCATCTGGCAATAGGACTAAGAACAAGATAACAGGTATTGATAATACAGTATATAGTCAAGAGAATAGTCATCATATACTGCATATTCAAGAGGATACTGAGTATACACTATACTCTCAAGGGGAAATGTATCATACACTGTTCAGTCAGGAAAACATTGATCAGACACTGTATAATCAAAAAGGCAGGCAAGACACCACTGAAGCAAAGGGCACAAAAGGGAGTTATTCTACCAGGTGGGAATTACCTTTCTCAATTTCATTTTGCCAAGTACTGATTGTGTACCCGGTCACAGACACTGTGGCAGACAACTGAAACGATAGAGACATAAATTAAAGGTCATCACCGGGCTCCATGGCCATTCTTCTACTTGACAGAGAAGAACAATCTCTATGGAGAGTAAGCTCAGAACATGATTTAACAGCTCAAGGAAGGTCCTTGCTGAGCCCGGCCCTGTCCAGTCTTTCTTCCTCCTTCACCTTCACTCCTGACTCACTCACTTCTTCCTTCCTGTCCTCACTTTATCCTGCCTTTCTCTCCTTGTGCTTCCCCCTCTCCTTGAATCAGGAAGTTACCACTAGTCCAATTGCATTAGAAAAAGAAAACAGGATATACATGCTATTTCACCCTTCTTGTATTGTATCAGGGTCATGCTCCTTCCCTATGCTTACGGATTATATTTATAAGTGAACACTTCCTTTACACAGAAACCTTTAACATCACAGCTATGTCTTTCCCAGGAAAACAGACAATACAGAATCATTGCAGAAAAGCCTCTATGAGAACACGGCAGTAGTGGGGTGTGTGTGTGTGTGTGTGTGTGTGTGTGTGTGTGTGTGTGTGTCTGTGTCTGTGTCTGTGTCTGTATGTGTCTATGTGTGTGTGTGTCTCTGTTGGTGTGTCTGTGTGTGTGTGTCTGTGTGTGTGCCTGTGTATGTGTATATATGTGTCTGTGTGTATGTGTGTGTGTCTGTGTCTGTGTCTGTATGTGTCTATGTGTGTATGTGTCTCTGTGTCTGTGTGTGTCTGTGCGTGTGTATGTGTATGTATGTGTCTGTGTGTAAGTGTGTGTGTGTCTGGGTCTGTGTCTGTATGTGTCTATGTGTGTATGTGTCTCTGTGTCTGTGTGTGTCTGTGTGTGTGTATGTGTATGTATGTGTCTGTGTGTAAGTGTGTGTGTGTCTGTGTCTGTGTCTGTATGTGTGTGTCTGTGTGTGTGTATCTGTGTGTGTGTCTGTGTGTGTGTCTATGTGTGTGTGTATGTGTATGTATGTGTCTGTGTGTATGTGTATTATGTGTCTGTGTGTATGTGTGTGTGTGTCTGTGTCTGTATGTGTCTCTGTGTGTGTGTGTCTCTGTGTGTGTCTGTGTAGTGCATACACACATGTGTAAGAGTAAGACCATAGAAGGGCACTGGTAACCTAAATACAGACGTTGCAAACTAAATTATGTTTATTCAGTAAATGACTTGGACATTCTTTAAGGTTTTATGAAATTCTCCCATTAATTACTCAACTGACTGCTGTCATTGCTCCCTCCACTGAGTATCTAATAAGCATCTGTATAAACACATGTATACATGTACAGCATGCTTGAAGGTGTATGTTTGTATTTCTCTATAGACATCTGATACCCCTGTGACTTTATTCTTGTATGACACAGGGAACATACTTGCCTTTTTTGAAGCAGTCATTGACTCAAACCTTACATCCATTGTAAAACAAATGTATTTCCACACATGTGTCGTGGTAGTTTGACAGGGAGATCCAGAAAACAGAGGAATTCCTTTTGGTGAATCTTCCAACTGACTGTGCCCCCCTCCCATAATTTTACAGTCAAAATAATCATAGTGCTGAACTCAGTATAGGGACAAAGAAGGATCAGCTCTTATAGCCTGTAAATCTTAATCATTCAATCATTTCTATCAAGAGACACAATAAGAATGAGTCAGCAGAGCCGGGAGAGATAGCTCGGTTGAAAAAGCATTTACCCGTGAAGCAGAAGGACTTGAGTTTCAATCTCTAGCACCTATATTTAAAAAAAAAATACTAGATGTGGAGAGACAAAACAATCCAGAGATCTTTCTGGCTAGTCTAGCCTAGATCCCAGTGAGAGATCCTATCTGTAAAAACTGGATTATTTCTGAGAAATGATTATAAGGTTAACCTCTGGCCTCTACATATAAGTGCATGGGTGCATGCACAGTTACACACACACACACACACACACACACACACACACACACACACACACACACACGGAGATTAGAAACTTATAAACAATTAAAAAAACACAAAGATATAATGAACATCAAATACTACTCTTTGGTAAGTCTTAGCTGACAAGCCCCAAACATCCTGAATCTCTGTGTTGGTCCTTTTCTTTTCAGGCAGCTTCTTATCAACATGGAGCATCTAGGAACTCACATATTCACACAAGCAAATATACCCTCAGGAGTCATATGGCATCAAGGAATTTCTCTTCCTAAGGACTGAGGAGTCTGGATTTACAGGATGCCAGTGTAAAAAGTCACGACACAGCTGGCCGTTGACAACCTGTAGTCAGGGAAACAGCACATTTTATGGTGTCTAGACTTTGTTTTATCTTGTAAATTTTTGGTGACATATTTAGCTCTTCTCAGACAACGCTCAAATTACTGAGTCAGCAGTCATCGAGGCTCAGTTTATCACGACCCCTCATCACTAATCTGGTCTTGAATAGCAGGATGTTGTAGGTCTGGATTGAAGGGCGACCTTTGAATGTTTTTCATTCATGCTTGATTACTGAGTCCTAGAGGTCTAGACAGTGTTGTTGATTTCTTACCAACACAAGCATCTGGCGCAGTCACATGCACGTGCGCGCGTGCGCGCGCGCGCACACACACACACACACACACACACACACAGAGAGAGAGAGAGAGCTCTACTAGATGAGTAAGACCATTTCCAATCTGCCTTTATGATATTTAAAAATAAAACTCTTAAATGAAACTCATCTTAGGTCCTAAAGAATACCTTCAAGCATACTATTTTCCACTCTGATAAGATTCTCTTTAGATCACAGTTTTTCACCAAAGAAAACAAATTTATCATGCCACTTCAAGCTGCAAAACCCAAAATCTTTCTTATGTGCTCTTAAAAGAAATTACAATTTCACTTGGTGACTTCCAGTCAAGTGAACTTAACATGCACACATGGGCTCATGTGTACTTCATGTGGGACAACTGGGAAAACAATGGGGTGGAGAAGGACAGTGAGACCCAACTCCCAGCAAGGTGGACTTAGCTCACCCAACCTTCGAGAGTTAGAAGATCTTCCTACTTCACATGGATTCGTTTGAACAGTCAGAGATGCATTCATTGTACCAGGTCTAGACAGAGGTGTCCAGCTTTTTTAGTAAACATGTACTTGTGGGTTTGAATATGTGTGGTGTGTATACACGTGTGAATGGTGCCCATGTATGCAGGAGGATGGTGGATCTCCTGTTCTACCACCCTCCATCTTATCCTGGGTGTTTCACCGAATCTGGTGCTTCGACTGGTAGCCCACAAATCCTAGCTAGAGGTTACAGGCACATATAACCACTCTTGGCTTTTTACGTGTTTGCTGGGATGCAAACTCTGGTTCTTGTGTTTGGGTAGCGAGTACTCTTAACCACTAAGGCATCTCTCCAGCCCTTACAGAGAACTTTTGTAAGAGCCAAAACTCAACAAATATATCACTGAGTCAGAGAAGCTGTGTCCCTTCTGCTTATGCTACAACAGCTGATCAGATCCAGCTGTACATCATACAAAACACGCCCACAGCCATGAGCACCAGGTAAGAGACTGGCTAGACAATAAGACCACTCCAAAGCATATGACTTACTCATGGCTTTCATGTGCCAAGTGCAGATACATCGAAGTCATGAGAATCCCATGGGAATTGATACTGGGGGTATTGGAGATGGATTAAACATACATTTGATAACTAATTCCAACAGTTTATGTATAACATTGTTTTTTTCCTCCCCACCCCTTTAATGAAAGAAATGAAGTTAAAGAAAGGTCTCCCTCAGCTCCTAAGTGATTGTTTTTTATAAATTCATGCTTAGAACACAAGACTGTTTCTCTCCAGAGCTTTTTAGCACAGCATAATAATTGCGTAACCGAAGATAAACATAGGAGGCAAACTCCAGAAAAATCATGTCAAAGCAGTGCCTGAAACTGACAGAGTAAATGCCCTTTGCACCATTTAAGACAATAACAATCACCGACCTACCTCAAGGATTAGCCAGCACATGCTCATAGGCTGGAAAGAGAATGCAATAAACACTTGATTTAAGAAAGAAGGGAAGGAAAGAAGGGAGGGAGGGAGGGAGGGAGGGAGGAAGAAAGAAAGAAAGAAAGAAAGAAAGAAAGGAAGGAAGGAAGGAAGGAAGGAAGGAAGGAAGGAAGGAAGGAGAAAAGAAAATGTAGTTGGGGGAAGGGAGGGTAACCTGCTGTCTGCCCTCTTAGATACTATGACAAATAGATCAAAACTGGGCACCCATCTTTAGCAGACATCACCACACACATTCCGAACTCCCATTCCTGTGATGCCAGACCACAGAAAATGTTTTCATTTCAGTGACCCTGAGAATGACTCCCATGCTGCTGCATATACTGTCCTCAGAGCGACCCTCCACAACCTCTCACCCTCATTAATCCTCACCACTACACACCCGCCCAGCCCACCGCTCTCGAGTGTCCTTCGCAACTGTATAATAGCGTCCATCTCCCCATTTTGTGCTTAAAATGAGAGACTTCATTCAATAAGCTCACTGGATTTAACTCAGCCTTGAATGGAAATGTTTTCTTTCTCATTGACCTACGCTGTTCCCTGTTTGAACATTAGATATTTTAATGAATTAATATTAAAAGTTCATTATTTTACCTCTTCTCTGATCTTAAAATAAAAGCCTGGATTTCTTCCTTTCTCTCTTTCTCTCTCTCTCTTTCTTCCTTCCTTTCTCTATTTTTTCCTTTCTCTCTTTCTTACTTTTTTCTTTTTAAGTCTTGGTACCTTAGGTAATATCTGGGGTTTTGTTTTGTTATTTTTGATGGAGCTTAAAATGGTATTTGACTATTTTTATTACTTAAGAAAAAAACTGATCCATCCTCCGTCAAAATTGAGTTGTAAGGGTCAAAAGCCAAGTGCTTTTAATAACTTTTTAAGAGTGAGTAATCTTTGTTCACTCTTTGTTTGAAGAGTGTGGTATGTACTAATTTCTTTGTAAAACAAAAGAGATGTTGCTATAGCTAATGGCCCATGCAGTGGCACCACGGGACACTAGGTCCCAGCGTCTCCTGTGGCTTGGGCTGCCGTTTTTTATGTCCAACCCATTGTTTGTTGATTAAATACAGTTTGAGTAATGTTTGAAATTATCCTCTCTTCCACGAAGCCTTGTCTCCACAAATAATCTTTAGGTTTATTAACTCATAGCAAGGTTATTTCATTAAACATTTCAGACATTCAAGATATACAAGTCTCAACCACTAACAAGTAATAAAACATCCCCATTACCGTGAAGGTCCCTGTACACCTCTCCTGGATGGCATCATCCACCCTGCTTTCCCCCCTTGTAGCTGAGGCTTTATCCCGGTGGTTTTATCTCGTCATACGTTTGGACATTCCAAACAGTATTAATTATCTTGGCACATTTGAAAGCAGGAGGTGGTGTAGCACTGCAAATGTCCGTCAGCAACTTTTCTAGCTCAGGCTTGAGTTCCTGATGTCCGTCCTTGTTCCAGTCCAACGTGTTCACCCTCGCTGCTGATACAGAGCCATGCAGTAATTCACTTGTACTTAGATTCCTTGCAGCCACATGCTAATACAAGTACTTGCTGTTGCGAATGTTTTTGTTCAGATCCCCATGTATGTATGCTTAGAAGTTTCGAGGTGGTGAAGTAATTCATCGAAGGATAAAGTTTCATAGCCCAAGTTATGCACATACAGGCAGAGATTTTAACAAGTATTACATATATACCAGAGGTCTATAAGAACACCCACTGCGGAAAGAAACTCCACATTGTATAAAGAACACAGGATAGTTGTTTTAAAACATTAAAATATAAATGATATAGATAATAGAATGCCAACAATGTTAAAAATATGCATGTATATATATGCACATAAAAGCATGTATATTTATTTCACATATCATGAACAATATTAAATTATCAATATGATTAAATAAACACTATATGAACAAGGTGTTTTAATTTAATTTTTGAGAAATACATTCAAGAGTACTATATTGACATCCATCTTCCTCCCCCTGCAACTCCTTCTATGACCCCTCATACCCTTTATAATTCATCACATCTTTATTATTCTTGTTATATACACACATACCCAGCAAATCTGGAATCAGTACATCAGACTGAGGAATATGCCAGTACAAGAGGCCAGAGCAAGTAAACAAATAAAGCTATAATTTCCAAAACACAAAATATAGCCAAGAACACAAACAGAAAACACGAAGACAACAATAGCATACACCTTTCACTAATAACTTTAAATATTAATGTCTTCAACTCTCTAGCCAAGAAGGACCATTTAAATGAAATGAACATGGTTGAAGTTTTGAGTGAAAATTGTACATAATGAGTGACTGTGTCTCATTAGGGTGTCTTCTTATTCAGAGGAAGCTAAAATGTAACTAGGTGTCTGTTTGGAGGAGATTATAAGTCTGAAGTTCACTTGTATGAAATTTAGTCCTGGAGTCTAAGTACAACTCAGGGAGGTAGTGAATGTGGATAGTAAAAGTTGAGTATATTTGGCAATTAGAAGCAGGGAAAAATAGTGTTTTCATAGTAACACCCTCATAGTGACATAGTGTAAGACTGGAGTTTTGCCTCAGTTTTCTGCTACCTGATTCTTCATGGACACCCTAATGCTCAGTGGGAGGGTCTCTGTTCAGAGCTCCTGCATATGTTGTCACTAAATACGAAACAAACTTAAAGTCAGAGTCTATTATTATCTTTGTCTCACAGATGAGGAAACATACCCGGAAATCATGCCCCAAATCACTTAACATGTCCAAAATTGAGCTCTTTGATTTGCCCCTCCCCCTAAAAGAAACATGTCTTTTTCGTTTTCATCTTGGTTCACGGGAGTCACCTCTGGCTCCTCTGTCCTGTCATACCTCAAATTCCTTCCATCAGACAATTGTGTCAGCCTTTCCTGTAAACACATCAGCAGTCTGATCACTTGTCACCACCTCACTGCCACCAGCCATGCCACCGCCACTGTGCATGTGTATTCTTACAGAGTCCTCTCGGCTGCTTTCCTATCCCAACCCTTGTCCTCTGTATGCTGTATTCAAACACTGCAGCTAGCATGATAGTTAACCAGCCCTCCTGCATTGTTCTGTCGTATTTACAAGGACATCTTCAAGGGCCAACAAGTCTATGCCTGACCTTGCACTTGCCACCCCTCTACCTTACTTTCTTACATCCTTTTGCTAGTTTACCACATCCCAAGCTCTCTGGCCTCATTTGCTGGCCCTTGGTATTTGTTCTTCCCTCAGCCTGAACACATTTCCCAGATACTCATATACAGTGTTCTTGTTTGGATCATTCTTAGATCCGTTAAAATGTTTACATATGACGGCTGGAGTGATGGCTCAGTGGTGAAGAGCACAGACTGTTCTTCCAGAGGTCCCGAGTTCAATTCCCAGCAACCACATGGTGGCTCACAACGATCTGTAATGGAGTCTGATGCCGTCTTCTGGTGTGTCTTAAGACAACATAAAATAAATGTGAACTTACATAAAACAAATAAATCTTTTTTAAAAAGTCTACATATGCTGAAAAGACACCCCAGGTCATTGTGATATACCTGGGTTCTCTATCAACTAAGTGCAAACCACTTAAAAAATGTGTGTGTGTGTGTGTGCGTGCACACACACACGTGTGAGAGCATGTGTGTGTGCATGCTTACATGTGCCATGATCATTAGTGTGGTCCATCAGTCTCCAGGGTCATACACTTTCCAGCCATATAAAACTTAGCACTGCATGCATTCATTTTTCCAATCCAAGTGCATGTGTGCATGCTTGGGTGTGTGTGCATATGTGTGTGCATGTATGCTTATGTATGTGTGTGTGCATGTATGTGCATGCATATGGAGGTTCAAATATGACCTCAGATGTCAGTTCTTGCATGACAGGCATCTTGGTGTTTTTATTTGTTTGTTTTTCTTTTTTGTATGTGTTCTGGTTTGAGGCAGGGTCTCTTAATAGTCTAGAATTCATCAAATAGGTTAGGTAAGGCTGGCTGGCCAAACAGCCCCAGGTACCTACTGTCTCCCCACAGCTCCCAAGATTACAAGGTCCGGCCACTCTGCCCAACGTTTTAATGTGGATACTGAGGTTTGAACTCACTTTCTTGTATTTTCAAGGAAAGTACCTTACCAACTGAGCCATCTCCCCAGGCCTTAGTCTGGTTTCTTCTCTATGTTTACCTATTGTCTCTTTCTCCCTATGGTATGTAAGTTCTAGAAGATAAGAACTTAGCACCGCATACATTCATTTTTCCAATCCTTAGATCAGCAGCAATTTTGGAATGACGGAATCCATGAGCGTCTGTATAAACTCAAACAAATACATACACATTTCCAAATTTAAAGACATACATGTCAACATTACATATTACATCACAAGTGCATCCTGTGTAGAACCAAGTAGGAAAAACGTAGTTATTAGAAGTCAAGGTGAAACATCTGCCTCACATTCTTGCAGGGCCATTCAAATACTCAGAAGCCATTTAAAGAAGTCCTGCTCTTGCCTATCATTCATAGTTTTTTCATAAAGCACTTCTAGATTCTACTATTATTTTTATGTGGATAATTTTTAAAGTTCAAACGTGTGTGTGTGTTTATGTGTATGTGTGTGTACTTAAGTTACACTTTTATCCATCTAGAACCATTTGAACCTCCCTCCCTCTCTTTCACTTTTTCCTACATTGTTTAATTTTATATTCTCCATACTATGTGCTACATGTTTTTCACAAGTGTTGAATGAGGGGTACTTTCATCCCCAATCCTCCAGATTCTGCTCCTCTGCAGAGCAGACCACTGCACTTCCTCCTATCAAGTCACCCACAGATCCAGCTGATCCTGCTTCTGGGTCTCTGCCTCTTCCTTCCCACTCCTCTGTCTGCCCTCACGGTGCATGTCCACCATACTCTCACCTAAACACAGTCAAGGTCTTCAAACATCATGAGTACAGCGCACACACACACACACACACACACACACACACACACACACACTTCATCATCATGCCGTTCTCACCTGTACCTTATCATTAGTGTGGTCCATCAGTCTCCAGGGTCATACGCTTTCCAGCCATATGAAACCCACACAGTTCTCCTGGCTTCTGATGACCCTATTTCACTCAGTGACACCCTGCTTGTCACACCTGTCTCCTGACTGTTCACTTCCTGACTGTCTCCTGTGCACTTCCGCATCCATGGCTTACTCCTAGTTTCCAACAATGTAGCCTTATTCTCTCATCCAAATCTTCGTTCTCAATTCAATTCCCTCACTTGTGTCCAAAGCACAGCTTTATAACCCTCTCTCTTAGTGTGGGTTCTTCTCTTAAAGTGAGGGAGTGGTTAATTAGATGCTTCTTATATCTTTGGGGGTGTTGAATGTTAGTGTTCTCTACCTGGTCTGCTGGGGAAACAGCAACACTCACTTATTTGTATACGGTGCTGTTATGTAAACACATAGCGCCCCAGGACCCTTTCGTCAAGCAATATGATACAGAGAAGTTCAATTAGGCCAATGTTCTAGTCTCATCCTCAAGAGAAACAAGTATAAATGCCATTTAAGTGGGATGGGGAAAAAAAAGACAGAACAAAGGAACATGGTGGTTTGGGGGAACCAGAATTGTCCAAGGATTGCAACATCTGTGGTTTTCCTTTTTAATTATAAAGAATTATATGTGTTGTGTTTTGCATAGATTGCTAAAATGTATATCCGTTACCATGTGTGTCCCTGGTTCCAGAGGATGCCAGAAAAATGTATCAGATCCCTGTGGATTAGAATTACAGATGATTATGAGCTGCCTGTGGGTCCTGGGAATCGAACCTAGGTCCTCCGGAAGAGGAGACAGGGATCTTGAGCACTGAGCCGTCTCTCCAGCCTCATCTGTAACTTTCTTAGGTAACAAAAATAGGGGAGCTGGAGCCTGGAGCGATGGCTCAACCATAAAAGCAGCTGTTCCTCTTGTAGAGCGCCCAGGTTCCAGCTCCCATATTGAGGTTCGCAAACATCTGTAATTAACTTCTGGGAGTCTGAGGACCCTTCCCAGAACAGTCCAGTCTCTGTGAGCACCAAAAGCGTGTGATGCACAGATGTGCAGGCACTCACACCCCCAAATAATTATTTTTAAAATTCACCGAATGGGGAAAACAACTCTATTTCTTTATGCCCCTCAATCACAGCCTGTCATACAGCCGATAAACATTCAGGAACACTAACATACTGTTCATGCATAGTTCAGGTAAGCAAGACATTCTACCTATGCTCACTTTGGGTCGCCATAGACCCACAGCACCAGGTAGACCGTGGGTGTTTTGCATCCGTTGTCTCTTATGTAGTAGGATAGGGTGGCCACGCTCCTTAAATACGCATGTAGTTTCATGTCAGGTGCCACATGGAGTGCCCAGCACTTTATTTTAATTGCAATTCTTCTCCCTCTGTCTACTTACTTGAAAAACAAAACTGAACAGAGTGCATGTCTAGAATACCTCCTGTCCATACAAGATATAACAGGACCTCGCACAGAGCAGAAGAAAAATAAGAAAGACAAAAACTCGTTTTCACTAAGGGCTAACAGTCTAACCACGGTGTATGAGTCTCGTGCCAGACCATTTAAGGTGGGTTTCATTTTGCTAATTTATAAAGGAGGATCCACGAGTTCAGAATGTTAGGTAACTAGTCCAAAGTTACGTAATGGTTAGTAGTTTAAATTTGGATTTGTACTCGGTTCCCCTGAGTCTAAAGTCCTCGATGTTCCTATAACCTTATAGGGATTACAGAAAAAATCTCAAAATGGAAACCACAAATTAATAAATGGAATAAGTACGTGGAGAGCCACTTTTAGAACCTGGGGGGAGGGACTTCTAAATTTCTTTTTTTTATATGTCCATATGTGTCCATTTCACATATGGGGTCGAGAGGAAGACACTAGTATTTTGCTCTAGCATATGCTGCCTTGTTCCCTTCAGCTGGGGATCTTTCATAGAACCTGGAGCTAGGCTGGAAGCCAGCAGTTCTAAGCAATCCTCCTCTTCTGCCCACTACAGTGATGGGGTTGCAGGAGTGTGCACTAAGCCTGGGTTTGGTTTGGGTTGGCTTGGCTTGGCTTGGCTTGGGTTGGCTTGGGTTGGCTTGGGTTGACTTTGCTTTGCTTTGGTTTGGTTTTTACATGAGTGCTAGGGATTTGAACTGGGGTTCTCATGTTTGCACAAACACAGCTCTCCCAAGCCACCTCCCCAGCCCATCTCTTACCATTATTTTTCCTTTCCATAACACGTTTGTATAAACAAATGGTAGAGATGGTCTTCCTTTCCTGCCTTCCTCCAGACTCTCTTGGTCTGTTCCTTCAAGAGACTCAGAATGCCCCCCTCAAGTGTCGTCTGTGAAGTTGAGTATTTATCATGCCCCCCAAAGAAATACGTGAAGGAGAATTATCGGCAAGGGCTGAAGAGTTCTGAGTGTGACGTTTGGACTATTTATCTTCAGGTGCTGGAGTGTTTTGTTTCATCCACCCTTGCTCTTATGACTTGCTGGGTGATCCGGGTTGAGATAGCAGCCACTTGAAGCTGTAAGTGAATTGAAACTTGCTGTGCTTAAGTAATTACTTAACCGTGGCTCCCTGCCACTTTGTCTTGGAGAAGGCTGCTACTAGAACAGGCCTATTTTATTTCAAGTTAACTTTTGATGGTTTCCTTCTTATATTTTCTTAGACACTTGGTAGTCATTAAGCACTGCTTTGCTTGGGGAGGGAGGGTGGGCTTCAGTTAAATTCCCATGCATTCAAGCAAGGACAGCTGGTCAGGAGAAGAACATTCTACCTTCGGAATCTTACTTTCCCACAGTTTCTACAGTTTTTATTTGTCTTTCTTCTTTGGCTCACATAAACAAAGTCTGCATCATATCCCCAGTTGACATTTTTGTGTAATCAGTATAGCTTCTTACAATGTTTTCCATGCTGAACACAGCAAATACTTCCCATTGTGAAACAGCCAGAACATATCATTTTAAATGATGGAAAAAATGCAAAATGGCTTATATCACCCATGACCATTCTATCAGAAATTGCAGATTATTCACTCATTAAGTGGTCATGTTTAACATTTACTTTTTTTAAAGAATAGCATGTATAGCTCTGGAATTTACATATAATATTCCATAAAAATTTTGACTCTGTAACATGAATCACAACCACTGTGGACAACTATTTTCTGACGCCTTGATTTTAGTGCAGACCATGGAGATTTAAGGTGATGCTTTATCTTGATAATATCTTTTTATGCCATCAAGATGGGGCACAGACTGCAAATATTGAAGATGGACCAAGACTGAGAAGCATGTTTCAATAACACCTTCACTCAGACTGTACACATCAGCATGGTGCAATAATCAGTAATTACCCAAAATCTGGTTGAGACTCCCTCCAAAGAGACACTGTTCATCCTTAATAAGATAAGCTACTTTAAAATCAGTGACTGCCCTCCAGATGCTCATGCCTTTAATCCCAGCAGAGGTAGGTGGATTTCTGAGTGCAAGATCAGCCTGGTCTCCAGAATAAGTTTCAGGACAGCCAGGATTACACAGAGAAACCCTGTCTTAAAAAAAAAAAAAACAAACAAAAAAAAAAAAAAAAAACAAAACCAAGGGCTGGAGAGATGGCTCAGCGGTTAAGAGCACTGACTGCTCTTCCAGAGGTCCTGAGTTCAATTCCCAGCAACCACATGGTGTCTCACAACCATCTGTAATGAGATTTGATGCCCTCTACTGGTGTGTCTGAAGACAGCTGTAGTGTACTCATATGTAATTAATAAATAAATCTTTTTTTAAAAAAGCCCAAAACAAAACAAACAAAAAAATCAACCAACCAACCGACCAATAAATAAATAAACAAATAAAAAATAAAAATCAGTGACAAGCCACCATCCTTACAGAAAATCACATCAAGTAATCCAATGTGTAGTCACTATTTTCGAGCAACTCAGTAACTTCAATGATACTCATGTTCTTCTTAGAGATAAGGTTACCTCATTGCTAAACCTTCTTCAAGCACAAATATGCTATGTACTTGAGTATTTGAGCCTCTCTGGGCACTGTTGGAGCAAAAGCATGGAGTAGATATCCTATCAAGTCATACCACATGGGGTAGGTAAGCAGAGAAATGGGCAAAGGAGGGGACTCTTTCACAGATACTGAGTATTCCTTCTATCCTAATCCCAAGGCCAAGGGTTGCCATGATGACCGTGAGCAATGGCCACAATGAACAGCATAAGAAATTGTTCAAATGGAACTGTGTGATATTAAAATGAAAAGTAACATAGTGGAGGTGGGGGTGGTAATGAGGCAGGGGGTGGATCTGCAAGAATTAAGAGAAAGAATAGGGGCTAATGTGGTTGAAATACATTGAGTGAAATTCTCAAGGAATTAATAAAATTACTCTATTTTTAAAAACCTCAAAACAAAGACGCAGCCTTGAGCTTGTCTGGAGACTAATATGACAGAGGTGGGGATAGGGCCAAGTGGATAAATTAATCAAAATTCAAGTGGGTTCAAGAAGAGGAGAGGCATCATTAATCTTAATGAAGGGCACATAGTCAGTAAAACCAAAGGCAAGGTCAAAGTCGCTCACACCAGGGGTCAATTTACCCCTGTGAAGTGGAATGTTGTTGTTGCAATCCCTAGACTCTGTTCACGGGCTTGTTCCTCTTTCACCCGTCCATTTGTGTGTCTGAAAACATTTTCTGAGTACTTGTCAAACTACTGCAAACAAACAGGACACAAAGATGGACAGGACTCCTCTCGCTTAGAAGTGATCGTGTCATTTATTGTGCTCCTCTTAAACCGGGGACTTCCAAAAGCTTTTCATATACTTACCATTAGTTCTTACAAATGCAATGAAGTTTAGGTCTTACTGGTACTATTCTAGGAGTCACAAAAATGGAACCCTGGTTTCCTTTAGGTACATTTCCCAATATCATATAATAAAGGAAGAAGCAAGAATTGGAATCCAGATCCTCTAGGTCCAGGGTCCACACCCTCAACCTTCACTATTGTTTTCCTCAGTGTTTGTCAAATGAATTCAAAATATTTTGTTAACTAATAAATGCATAGTGCATCCCGGTGCATAGAGTGACCAAATGCAACAGCTAACATACTTAGATATTTCATCTTTGAGTAAATAAGAAATTTATATCTAGTCTCTGAATCCTAGATAATTTTTTCCCCTTGCCATTTGGCCATTTCTGTTTTTATCCTGACTGTGGTTTCTCTTGATGTTTGACAACTGGGGACGGAAGTAGATTAGGGGACAACTAAAGAAATTCTGTTCATGGAGAACATAATTTAAATAACATGTAAATAATCATCCAAAGCCCAGTA